>NW_011948430.1:3388295-3549498 GCF_000503995.2 Ceratosolen solmsi marchali
TCTCTTTGCACTGCTAAATAAATGAGGGGGAGGGAAAGGGAAGGAGGAATGAGAAAGAGACAGAGGCGGAGCCTGTGCTTCCCACCCGGATGCGCCTCCTTTCGTTGCACTCTGGGTTGGACTTGGGGCAACATTGGATTTTCGTATCTTGGCGATGTCGGAAGCGCGCAATTTCGATAAGCGGCCCCAACTCGATGAAATTTGCAGACTGTTCGATCGAACGAACCGGTTGTTCTCTCTCTCTCTCTCTCTCCCTTTCTTGCTCTGACCCCCACTAGTGGCCTTATTCTACGCAAAAATAAAATAGGATTTCTTTTTTTTTTACCGCCGCTGCTGAAAGCATCGCACGCACGCACGCACGCGAGCTTCAAGCACATTTTTCATGTTCTGGGGTTACGGTAGTGTTAATACTCTAAAAGAATGCATCCTTAATACCTCCGTCCGATAACTATCTAATATTCGTCAATTAAAAGCCTCTCTCGCCCAGGACCTTGTAATGAATTGTATGTAGTGCGCGCGCGCGTTGCTATTCGACTTTGTCTCGCGATCTCATCTAGATCGCGAATGAACAATGCACACCATCCTTTTTGCTCGCTTTGGCGAAATACTATTGAAAATTTAGATTGGAGGATAAAGATTAACCGTTTACTCGGCTTATGAATATTAATGATGCGCGCTCGCTCTTCTTACGCTTTCAATTCATGCATCTTATACTCTTCTTCGAGCGTTCGAACAATCTCTTTTAATGATATTCGAAGAAATGTTAAATAAATGTTCAAGTTCAGTGCTTTATGGATTACGCGAATTATATTCAATGACTGCGGATTAAGAGAGATTAATTTTTCGACCTCGAATGTATGGCCGGGTCTTGTACTTATTTATATTCGATTAAACTTCAACGTGGATTTTATTATTTCTATAAAAATAACTTTTAATATAATTTTCTTTATTTCCAATGTCTATTTTGAGAAAGTGTTCAAAAGTGTTGAAATAATATGAAAGTAATGAAACTGACTTATAGAATTGATAATAATTAATTCATTCATATGCGAAGCATTATAATAAAGAATTCAATTAGTGTAATTGTGAAATGTCACTTATACATTATTCTGAAGGATAATTTTCGATAAAAATTACACCATAAATATTAATAAAGTTTTACATTATTATTGACAGTATATTTTGATTGTTTAATGTTGTATTATATTCAGTGTTATCGAGTTAATATTTATCATAAATTTACGTTTATAAGTGTTTCATATGTTTTTTTAATCAATATTAAATAATAAAAATATTAATAATAAAATATTAAATACAGAAGCCTCGTAGTATAAATACGTTATTTATACATAAATTAAATTTTTTGAATTTTATTTTATATTCCTACGTTTCTTTCATTATTCACATTTACATATTGTTAGTGTTATTCATATATGGAGGATCGACAAATAAATGTCGCATATTTCTCGTTTTTTTTTACTGTTTTTTTTCTGTTTCTTTCGAATAAAACTATCTGACAAGTTTTTGCACGTGATATTATTCTAAAACTATTACTTTGTATACTCAATAATTTAAATAAAAGTACAACGTGTTAAGTTTATTAAATTGTAGTTTTCAATACGTATTACAATGGTTGGCTTACAGCTCGAATCTGTATTTAACGATATTTCATTTCATGAAATTCTTCAACATAAGAATTAATGAACATTTATTTGTTTATACGATTCTTAATTTCCTTGATCATTATATTCACAAATATTTCGTTTGTATAATTCATCTGGAAAGTACGAAATATATTCGCATTTTGAATAATTTATAAAATTAGATGCTAATATTTTATATTCTCCAGCTCTTCGCCACAAGTGCAATGTAAATTATAAAATTTTCTTGATAAAAATTATTACAAAAATATTTTTAATATCAAACGTAAATTATATAATTGTGCAATATGCTTTTGCAATAAGAGAGCGTAAGAATTACAGTAATGAATATTAATAAGGCATTTCCCAAATGTATCTTTTTATAAAATCTAACTTTATTATTATTGCATCAGAAAGTTGTGATATTCTGAGACGAAGCACTCGATTCATTTGTATTTATAATTGTATACGATTGATAATCTATATTGTTATATGTAAACATACATTTCATGAATGCATAAATAATTTGAATATTGCACGAAGAATCACATTTTTAATTTCAAATACTAGTACGAATTATTAACAGTAAAATAACACTTAGAGTACAATAATGATTCTTGTGAATTCTTCCGAAAATGAATTAGAAACTATGTTTGAAATGAAATTTATATATAATAACGATATAATAAAAATATCTACTGAGCTTTCATTGCGTTCTCTAAAAATTGTATAATTGTAACATTTAGAAGGCACTTATATAACATTTATAATAACATTTAAAATCCTATGAGCAATTATGATAATTTGAAAAGCATAGGGATAAATTATTTTCTCTAATATAAGCCCCTTAAAGGCCACTTGCAGTGTATTTGCAGTGAATTTTATAAGAAACAATCTTTCCATATACTCCTTGAATTTCGCGTTATAAGAGAAGGTTTCGTCTACGCTGGAAATAAAGCCGAAGAATCAGAGACGATAGCAAGAAGTCGAATTTCAATGCGAGTATTTTCTGTCTTGTCCTGCCTCTACCTCCCTCTCGCGCTTACTCGCTATCTCGTTTTCTATTTTGCTTAAGCACACATACGGACACGGACGGACGCTCACACAACACAATTTTTTCGTGAAGACGATGTGCTACTCGGGAATCATAAAAACGAGTTTCGGAACTTGCTGGCACCCTACCCGCGATGCAAACTCGTTTCTCCCACCCGCACTTTCTTCTAAAAGAAGATACACACGCACATGCACACACACGCTCAAGTATATACGACGAAGTCCACGACGATTTCCTCGCGGGAAGCTTTTGTACCGCGGTAACAACAGCTCTTAGTTGTTTTCGAGGTATCCGCTTATTTTTCTTTCAATTGTTTCTGTCCTCGTCCTCTCGTATAGAAAACCATGTCTCCTTCGTGCACTTGATTACGTGAAGGTGCATGCAAATTTTGCCTTGGTTGTCTTTACTACCGCGGATTCGCTTTGCGCGAGTGTAAACTGCTCTTAGAGACACAAATACGTTTACTTTTCTCGTTGACATAGATATTTTGTTAACTCGCCGTCGTGCGACCGCCCACTTATAACAACAATCGCCCATTAATAATCTTTTGCCGATGTCTTCTTTCATCTCGCTCTTGCAGACTTTTTTTTCTTCATATTATACACTAGTATAGGAACGAAATAAGCAGTTGTCGATGTGTTTCGAAAGAAACTGTTATCTCACTTAGCTGCTTAGATCAAATTGATTTTTCATTCGCATAAACACGTTTATTTCAGCTGATTTATAATGATACCTGCTAATTTGTTCACATTATACACATTTTAAATGTTGGATATACAGTTATTAAGAAGAAAGATGAAGACAAATTTAAGTTGAGTCTTAAGAATAAATATTTACGTTAAGATTCAATTAATCTGAAGGAAAATAAACCGAATATAAAACATTATTACCTTTTTCTATGATAATATTATTAATATATGCACACACGTACACACGCACGTACGCACGCACAGAGAGATAGATAGATAGATAGATAGATAGATAGATAGAGAGCGAGAGAGAGAGAGAAAGAGAGAGAGAGAGTGACTGAGTGAGTCTAAAGCAGTCATGTTATAAACATAAGAAATTAACGTAATTAATTATATATTATTGTTGTTATTATTATTATTATTATTATTAGTATTATTATTATTGTTATTATCGTTATTATAATTATTGCTATTATCGTTATTATTATTATTGTTATTATTATTAACTGATTGTCGGGGCAGAAATATTTATCGTCCCGTCAAAATATTATTTTCCGTCAATACTTTATGAGCTATTAGCTCACAACTTTGTCTTTTTTACTTTTAATATTATGTTATCTTTCAATTGTAATTTCGGTTTAACGAGACACCTTTTACTTTTCAGTTCCACTAGAACTCTTTCAGATTCTCAATTATTCATCATCTACATGCCTATCTATTCTACGTGAATAAGCCATAGAGGTGCAATAATTATTCAATTATTTAGAAATAATAATAAAATATTATTTTATATGTAGTGGTTTATTTAACATTTGAATGTATTATTATTATTTAGCTCAAGGTTCGCATAATAATTTAACATACATCAATTAAAAAGAATTAGTCAAACTGTTTGCATACAATACTTATTATAAAAATGACTTACGAAAATGATGCAAGAACGTGCAACTTACCTGATTCAAGTAAGTTAAGTTTATATCATAAGACTAAGAAATCAGTTTTTGTCTGTATATAAAGATACTAGTTTTTTTAAAAATAAAAAATTTGTCTCAAACGAATATAGGCATATACATAATAATATATAATAAACCGAAATTCGTCTATATAATTGGCTCGATCATTAGGAACTAGAAACTTCTTAAGCCAATTGGCTTATTTTGTCGTATTTTTAGTTAAATCGATAATTAAAGAGACAAGCTGGTATTGACGTCTCGAGTGGGGTGGTATGTTTTGTAAAAATAATTACTACAAGATTAAGTTTTTATCTAACTTTCAATCACGTAAGCGATAAAGTTAATATTGAGATTCTCTCATTAGTTGTTATCGAGCCAGGAGAAACGTGATTAGATTATTTGCTCTAGTCATTGAATGCGAATGGATCGATCGGAAGTTACGATTGGAATTACTTTTAACAATATTATGCTGAAGCATGATGTATATGTGCAATGGGAGAACCGTCTTGTTGTAACACTCACCTTTTCATCGAGACTATTTAGGTCCGGTAGCTGAAAGAAAAAAAAAACATTATTATAGATTTTATAAAGTAATGAATTACTAGATGCTAATTAATAACACAAGTTTCTTGATTTTATCCCTTATTCATTTTCAGTTTTTTTATTTATTTAACTAACAAAAACAACTGGGAACAATTCAAATTCTTCGCGTATAATAACGCTTAATTGGTACTTTTGCGTGAGGGCAATTGTTTATGCCAATGGGATCGTGTTTATGACGTTTATAAGACAAAATCTCACTAGCATAGTTTTCAATTTACTAGTCGTTTTGTTTTCTCCTTCTCCGGATCATCAGTCACGCTTTCCAAATCGGCACACGCTGTGCAACATGACCAATGTACATACGTCTCCCTCTACCTCTCCCCTCTATTGCACTTCTCTCTTTTTATTCGATTTCATCATCAGTAGCCAAATGCTCATTAAAGCGTTGCCAAAATAGCACTTCCGAATTCCTGGATCTACGTCCTTCAATAATTGACCGACGGATTCTCGTCTACGGACTCTCGTCCGTATCTCGCTTGACCGACACGCGACCTTTAAAATGGCATTTTAAAACGTTAAAACATTTGAATGTCAATAGGAACCCGCTGGAGGTGTCGCCGACGTTCGGTCGATATCTAGAAGTTCGAAGGTCAGCCCCCAGAACGGGTGGAGGAAAGTTTCAGATGTATACCAGTTGAAGCGCTTTTAGCAACGATTATTGCAAGGTACAAATGCAAACGTACACCAATGCAGCCTTGAAGCACGGCACGTGCGCCCGCTAATCTCAAAGTCGCTCCGCCACCTGCCGTCAACTCTCGGAAGTGCCACTTACGACAGGATCCTGTAATACCGTAGCTGACGACCGATGGGTATATTAGATTGGAGCGAACTACTCGTACTCAACGGCAGATGTCGGCTGCGCTGTATTCGAGTGCGTAGCTCGTCGGACCTCGTGCGTCAATCGAATGAAATTAGGAGCAATTTGTATCAATCGACCAACCAGCCAGCGAGCCCAAGTTTTTTCTACCATCCCGCAAAATATAATGTCGCGAACGTGGCGTGTTTCAGCACTAGAATAGAAGCCTTGCGGCGAACTCATCAACAGCACGTACGAAGCCCCAATTAACCTCAGTTGCGAAGTTATTGGTAGTCGTTTCTCTATTTTTTGAATGCTCCGAGTGGAGGGACTTTGACTTACAATCGCTGCAACTGCAGGTCTCCAGAAGCTTCGCTCGATTCGCTAACACTTTCTCTTTCGGCGTTACGTAAAGTCGAGCTGGGTAACGAAAGTGCAAACGTCAAGAGCGACAGCGTCGTGGTGTAGGGTACGATACGTCAATCTCGACGAGGGATGATTCTCGAGTGCAAATTGACAAGGGTGTCGATGGGTAATCGACTAAAGCCGGGGCGGTTTATTCGGTTTGACAATGAGCTTTGGATGGAGTAGCTGGGAGGCAGGAGAAAATAGACGGGGATACTTGATTTAGAATTGAAGTTCGCTTTTGTAGATTTGTCAAAGCTGTCAAGACGAGGATTTTATATATTTATATGGTTTCGGATCGGTTGAATTTGTTTACACTTTAAAAGTTCGATAGGTAAGCTATTGAAATTTTACAAATAACGAATGTCCCAATTTTCGTTAGTTAAGTATTTTTTTGCTACAATTTTACATAGTGACATGCCGTTATAATTTTAAATTAAAGTGGTGTTTGTTTTTCTTACTATTACTCGCTGAAATGTGCAGATTTCAATCGTTGGCTATTCATTTCGATGTATTCACTTGCACATTATCATTACATTTTATAATTTTGTTATTTCACGATATTCATTATTTTATATATAAAAATAAAAGATTCTATTGGGAAATTTTTTTTTAAGTATTTTCGATATCTCTTCAATGCAGATATAGAAAATATGGAAAAATCAAAATTCATACTTCGATTCTCTAATACAAGTTTAGATTATTTTATCGAATAAATCAATAACTTAAATCGAGATAATGTTTTCTAAGTGAATTGATTTTGTCTTTAGGATATTCGAGTATATTATATTAATTTAAAAATGACAAAACTTTTGCTCTCTAGAGACATTCGTTCATTTTAATGAAATAATGGATTATCTTAGTAATTGACAAAGTACTTTGAAGAAACGCTAAGTGTACGTGAATGAATAAAATAAACTTGCAGTTCAAACCAGAAGATTTATTTATAAACATATATTGAAAAAACTTGTTCGATCACGTTTTAAAATTTATCACGAGCATTTTTGAAACAAAGAAATCTAAACGCACATAAAAAATATTTATTTTAAAGAGAGATTTAAGATTCTGAAGATGCAGTATTATAAGTATTCTTAGAATGGACGCTTATATGCCAGTGGCAATATTACAATACAATTTCTACACAATATTTTTTTACATTTCTGTTTTTATTTTCGTTATGCTTTTAATTATAATTTTGTGCTGTACACAGTCACTATTAAATTGGTAGCTTTGAGTACTTCTACGAATATACAGTACAAATATAGTATTGTAATATTTTTCAAGTTGGAAATTAACTAAATTCTCCTCCAGACTTACAATCCCTTATTAATGTACACAAATAGTTTTCGTTTGCTAATAAAAAGATACGATTAACTGGCAAAAACATTAATTTGGGATAGAATCGCGAAGACGCGAGGAATAAGGAACGAAAAAAATCGCGTTCCTACGAATGCAACTAGAATCATTTTTACCCTGGGCCTGTGTACATTCATGACAGTAAAAATAATCCAGCACAAGAGCCAAGTGCCAAAGTAACACGAGAAACAGAAATGATATCTCGGCAGTCCTTGCATATCCTATTACCCTCGGAGGTCTATACGACGGCTTTTTCTTAATCTTCTCTCTCTCTCTCTCTCTTGATATATATATATATATATATATATATATATATATATAAATATATATATATATATATATCTTTCCGATTCTGGCGAATTTCCCCCTCCTTCACACTCACTTGCACTGTTTGCCATACTTTCTCCTACTTGCCTTTTTATTGCACTTGTTCTCTTTTTGTCTCGTGTACCATGTATCAAAGGAACATTGAGTTACAGATAACAGGAATACGCACCCATAGAATCAAATTTCGGATCCGATTCCATTTTCCATCGAGTGTTCGGCTGACGAATTTACAACTGTTATCATTTCGTTCATGCGCTGTCAATAACACACGCCATTATTATTATGAATACGGGCAGCTTGTAAGATTTCATGCGATGCACCGAACTTTCGTAATTGAGATGAATTATCTCTCCCCGAACCTCAGTCTGTTTCATCAGTGAAGAATAAAGTAAATAATGTAATGGTTCAGCTCAGACTAATTGGCTAATTATCATGTAATTAATGTAAATACATTGGTAGAGAGTAATTCAACGCGAGACATAATGTATCTTGTTATAGGCTATATTTCTCCTGTTTTCCATTTTCCACCGCATTAAAACTTGAATTTTCATCTGTGCGATTGAATATTAGGAATTTCTTTTAAATATGAATTGATTTTGTATAACCGTAGTAACAATTAATCGATATATCTTATCTTATTGGACTGGTGTTATCGATAGTATGTCGTAAATATCTTTATAACAGAAACTGCATTTTGAAATTTATAAAGTCTCCTTATTTACTTACATTTATCACATCAATCTTTTGCGTTTTTTCTTCTTTAAAACTGAGTCTTTATTATATTGAAACGTAGAAAAATTTCTTAGAAAAACTTTTCTGATACGTGACCCAGAAACGATCAGAGAAAATATCACTTGTTTAAATTACTGCCTCATAAGAATTGAATATCATTTTTATGTTCTTTTCATCTATTATTAATGGAATATTATCAAACTTCACTGTAAATTAAACTTTATATTGTATTATTGGAATAAAAGTATACTGTAGGATAAGACACTTTTTAATAATCTACTTTTTATTTGTAATCATCGATGATTTAGCAAATTTGATCCAATTCGTCAAATTACAAATACACCTAAAATTTGATTATGATGTAGCACTAGCGGGTTTGCAGTTGGAAGGTTCTATAATACCTTAGGGTCCAATCGTCACTAAGCCTCAACGTTTTTCTGCGGTTAAAGGTTAAGATCTGACTATAAAGTAGAGCTGAATGTTGTGCAAAGCTTCACCTCGGAGCATCAACGGACAAGGAATTATTCCATACTAAGTTCCAATTCACCCTTTGCCTCTTATCGCTCCGTAATGGACATTGTCGCCACAATGCCGGAACACAATTAGACTGTCTTAAATGTAGTCAAGCACATTAATTATACTACAAATACAACTAGAACTATCTTGGATGCATTCACAAAAGACCATACGGTACTTGTTTCAATTATGTGACCCTTTAATTACCGCTGAATTTATGTTGGTAAGCTCATATATATATATATATATTTTACGGCTACCTTACAATCATTTTAAAATGATAACAAATAACCTTTTCAATGTTTCTGCAAATGAATTTACTCGCACGTATACGGGATGTAAATATGTAAATAGAATAGGTATTATGAAGATAAACATTCTCTTTAAAATAGTATATAAAAGACTAAAATAGAGTATTTGACTGGAGGATGATACGTGTTTATGTCAGCACGCAACTGCAATAAAATTCAGTGTCCACTTTAACCTAAAGAGCAAATTGATATATTTTAGGAAACATTACACCTCCATTAATTACACGGACATAGAGATAAATATATTTCCAGATCAACAAAATTCACTTTATACGTTTACAATTGTATGTTTTTAACATTTTAAAATAATTCTTGGAAAATAAATTTAATGCTGAACATTCGATATGCATCTGAGTATAAAAGAATCTAAATAATAAATTTGTATTCACGCTATAATTATCGTTGTAATAATATATTAAAATTCACTACCAATTTTCAATGTTAATTTAAATAATTTATAAATTGATTGCATTTTTATTTATAAACGATTGTAGAATTTAAATGAATTCTAATTATTTTATTATGTAATTTTATTACATGATTTTCATTAATATTTATGTATGTTATTTTGTAATTTAAAAACGTTATTGTAATATGATTTAGTATAAGAATTTATTTAATTTATTAATTATTTGAAGATTGAAGAACAGAAATTGAAAAATACATCTTTAAAGCAGATTATCATAAATAATTTTTCAGAGCAAAAATAATTTGAATAATCTGTAAATAAATTTTAAAAAACATGTTTGTATTCTCATTCGTTAGGTAGCTGCCGATTCCTATAGTTAATATAGATGATTAATTAATAAAAAAAGAATACTTTTGAGTTATAAGCCTTTAAATCATACCAAAGAATTGTATTCATTTGTGAGTGATGATTTATATTAGAAATGTCAAATGAAAAGAAACAAGTTTGTGACTATCAAAATTATTTAGATCATCTTATGATGAAGTTTAACGATTAGAAGTGTAATTCACGCACACTTATAATTAATCGTATGTAAAAAATAAAAAATTGGCATATATAAATAATTTGTGTAAGAAACAAAGAGATACGAATGTAACTCAAATGAGAGTTCGCTAGAAGGTGTCGAAAGTATTAGAGTTTGCCATACTCTGAGATTTCCATATATTAACAATATTTGCTTTGTTTCTATAGAAAGAACGTTAAATAGGCATATGCTTATAAGCTCGTAGGTCTGAGTAATCATTAGATTTACTTTGTTAAATTTGAGTAATCATTAGATCTTTTATTAATAGAGAAAAAGTTTGAAATTAATGCCCCCCCCCTCCGCCTCTATCCATCCATCGTTCTATCTGTAGATCTCTCTTACTAAAACGCAATCGTAAATCGCCGGATATAGGCAAAGGAAGGGCTATACCACCCTCGCTTTTTACTCTCGTGCAACCTCCGATAAGTCGCTTGTTGGAACGTGAACTCGTCGTTGGGAAATTGGGGACTCAACGAACGTTCATTGACATCGATTTATTGGCCCCGGGGCCTTCAATTCCATTCTGTGCAGACAGATTCTATCAGATTCTCGATCATGTGCGGTATAGCGCTTCAGTGCCAATTGCCTGCCGATTATCACTCGCTTCGATAACAGTAGGAAAAGCAGGGCACAATGAATATTAACTATGTATTGCCTGACTGACCATTATGACCCATTTTCTTTGCTGTTTTCCAAGCAACTGGGCATCGACAACCAATAGAACAATACCATGCAAAATCAAGAATGTGACACAATCTGATACACTGATTATATCCTGTGATGGGATTTCCCTTCGCAACCCATCCTCGTTTATGTTATTTTCCGTTATTTTTATTGTTTTTTGTGTACGTGATAATAACAACGCCGGAAGGATGTGTCCTTCCGTATTGCCAATGAGGCGAAATTCGTTTTTGGACTGGTCGACAGAAGAGAAATGTTACGAATAACGGGCTGAAGTCCCCTCTAGCTGTGTGCGTAATCGTACATAAATCAAAGTGAACTAGTCCCGGTCGCTCACAATGCATATTTATGGGCGCGAGCCGCGGGAAATTAAATTCTTCACGCATATCCAAGACTCTCTTTCTCTCTCTTTCGGCCCGACTGTATGCATATATGCGCGGGCATGTGTGTTTGTAGGCGCGTGTTTTTAGGCGTGTGCGCATGCATGCATCAACATGTGCAACAATGAGCGAGTATTAATGTGGTAGCTACTTGTTAAACTAAGCGAGCGATCGAGAGAGATGGGGAACTGTAACTGACCACTCGAATACCTCAGCTATAATACAATACGATGCAATGCAATGCGTATGAAACTATAGGAGAACATTCTATGAATGCCTAATTTGTGCCCTCCGGTCCACCCACTTACGTCCCTTAGCTACGTACATTGATGCACTTAAAAACAGACGATGTATTTCTCTTTATTCTGTTATAAACTCAATAATAACCTAATCATAATACTAATATTTATTATTAACTGTGCGATTTTTCTTTTCTTTAATCTTCTATATATTTATGTTTTATTTGTAGAGACTGGCCACTGGAATTACAAATGTAACTCAAATGAAGTTATTAATTTTATTAGTTGTAACTCAAAATTACTCTTACCCTTTTCTTTCAATTACTCGACATTTGAATTGATCACGAAAACATTGAACAAGTTTCAGTAATGTTATAAATATTATATGATAGAAAATTTTATTTTTTAAAATACTTTACAAATATTATTTTAAAAATGTAATACAGACTTTTATACAATAGCTTCGGATTACAGCGATGTTTGAAGTGATCGTATTTCCTATTATATGTCTTTCCTTTTTAACGAAATGGCGTGGCGAAGGTTAAGAGAATTTATTAAATTTAAAACAATAAATATCAGATCAGCTAAGGAATAATAAAAAATTTAATTTAATTACAATATAGTGATATTACATAATTCACTATAAAGCGCACCGGTTTTTTAATACATATAATCTGAAACATAGTGTTTTCTTTAAAAAAATTGCATGTAATTATAATAAGAAGAATATAGACCGACAAATACACTTCTGTTAGAAGTAGTATATAATTTCATTTTTTCTTAATAAAAAATTCAGAAATCGAATAAAATTCATATTATGCTAAAACAAAATTAGACGTTTACTATAGCATTTATTAAAAAATACTTGGACAATGTATTTTATTTCGAAATTTCATTGATACCAGAAAGTTTTCATTTTCAAAATTAAAATAAAAATTTGTCATGTAAGTAACAAATTGGAAATTTAAATTTAAAATTAAAACTATACCATGGTATTGTATATAATTTATTCTACTGTAGATATAAAATAATTAATTCATAAATACAAAATCAGGACAACTAAAACGGTATCCAAAATAGTAATAATTTTTATACTCAACGCCAGAAAATTGTAAATATATCTCATATATTGATCCAGTAATTAATAAATTATTTATTTATTTTTAATAATGATAATAGTATTTCAATAAATTTACATTAATTAAATTAATAAATACAATTCATATTATAAGGTTATCATTACAATAAAAAAAAATATAAAATATAAAATTATATATTATAAAAAATAAAATAAATTATAAATATAACATTATATTAAATAATCGAATCATATTAAATAATACAGCATAAATCTACTTTTTATCTCTTACTAGAATCGAAAACAGCCCTGATTAATAAAAGTGGTAATGTTATAAGGTAATATAAATTTTTCAAAATATAAAAAAGTAATCTTGGTCATTTTAATATAAGATATTTACTATAATAAAAATATTTGTTATAGAATGATAAATGATATTAGCTATTATTTCTTATCAAACATTATATTAGAAAATACATGCATCATTGAATATTTTACAAATGTTAAAAATTTTTTATTACTATAAATTTATTTAATATATAAACAATATCATCTAGACAATCTTTCATATTTAACAATTTAGTCAATACTTTGTAAGTACAAAAACTGTTGTATTTGAAAATTGTATTCGTAAAATTATTCTGTAATTGTAACTAAATTGGACTCGTATTGCCGTTATTTTTATAAATTCATATGCAATATGACGATATCAATGAAAATAATTAAGTCAGAAATTCTAGTTTGCTGAATTAGCTCATATATCTGAGATATTAGTAATCACAGTTAAAATATCGTCATTTTACAAAAGCATACTATACGTAAAATATTCTAGCAACTACAATGGAAGGCTTGTGTACGTTTGAAGGCGTATAAGCGGCTTTGATAATGAATTTAATTCAAGTATATGTATTAAACTATATTTCACATAGCTAATGATTGAGAAATCAGTATTGTAATGGTACTTAAGAATAAAATCAAACAGATTCATGTGCAATTTAACGAAATCGAAACGAATTAATAAATGTATATTTGTTAATTTTTAGATTAAACATTTGTTTGAATTTTAATGTTATTAGTCAAATTGTAATCACATAAATGATGAATCAATAAATTTCAATTTTCACATTATTCTCGTTCAATTACTATCATTCGAGAATAGAATATTTTAAACAATTGAAAAGAATGTTAAATTAGTGATAATTGTTAGATTAACGATAATACATAAATTCTCAAAAATTAAATACTTACTATTTATTACTAGTTTATCGATTATAAAAAAAAATAATAAATTTATTAATGTGCAAGTCGTAGACGAATGTATTTATGTATACGTATTAAAATACGGAAAATGAAAGTAATTCTTAAATTAAAGAGTGTAAATTTCATTATTTGGTTTAAAAGAAATAATATTTATTATTAGAAAAATTGTTATCGACGTTTTTATCGTATAAAATTGAAGAGTTATATAAGTATAGTATAAAAATTAAAAAAAAATTAATAGCAATTTCGATATAGTCATAATATTAACTATGCAAATGAAATTTTAAATAAAAAATAAAATTTTGTTTAAATAAAGTCAACATATAATTTATCACTAATATCTAATAAGATATTAGATAATTTGATATTTATTTATCGAAGTCATCATTTAAAAATGGTATATCACCAATAAACAAAACTTTTAAAAAGCATTAATTCTTTAAATAACATAGTGATCCATAAATAAAAAAGTATACGTATATATGAAACCATCACTATTTGACTTTATTTTGCAATAAATAATGTTCATATTTATGATATAATATAATAAATGTATAATAAATCTTTTTACCTCTGAAATATAAATTAATCAAATAATATAAATTGTACTATTCATCTGAATATTAATTAAAAAAATTTTCGTTATAATTAACATATTAATACATATATTATTTATAGTTTTTAATATTTATATATGGATATTTCACTAATAATGATCATCTCAATATTAAACAAATACACTCACTTTATCAATTATGTATGCTTTATCCTATTTGAGCATTATTTTATTTATGCACAGATATTGTTATAATAAGATCATATTCTACAGCTTTTATTTTTCGATGAAACATATAGCATGCTTATGTAAATAATTTTTTGTGAAATATTTAACATACAAAGTAATTAAAAAAATATATATGCGAACATAAATAATTCACGGTATTTAGATTAGGCTAATCTTCTTTGTCCTTTCTGACTTCAGTTGCTTTTAAAAGCTTTAGTTTTTATCCATATTAGATAGGCATAGTTCATCGAGTTTTTTTTTAGTGATCTCGTAATGTATTTGATTGAATATTTTTAAAAGTATTTTATAAATACAAAAGTTTTATTATTTTGACTGTATTGTTACTGTATAAACAGATGCTTTTATAGCTATAATATTTGATGGATAATGAAAAGTTTAAATCTCAAAATAATAGGCTGCGTTAAATTGAATTTTTTATGTTATGACAATTCAATGTGGAGAGTAACAATACATTTAAATATACTTATTTATTAGAAATTTAATAGAATTCTTATGCAAATTTAGTATAAAAACTATACGAATTTGAAAGTTACTTAAATGCAATGAGTTATTAAATTGTATGATTACTGATTAGCGAAACGTACTATGAAAATGAATGCCTATGGAAAGTGAATTATTCTTTAACTGCTAGTTATGATTGTGGTAAGAAACTTGATTTGAACATACTAAAATAATTTTTAAAAGAATTATTAAAATTATAGAGTATTTAATAAATGTAAAACGTACTAAATGTAATGTGTATATCTAGAATTAATTGCAAACACATTTTCATTAACAAAAAATAAATATATACATATAATGCTAATTTTTATTCAATATAGACCTTGATATAATCATTGTTTTTATTTATTTTGTTGCTTTATTATATCACTCAATTGTGTGATGAAATTTAAATACAAAAATCATTACATTTAGATTTTATTATTTGTTCCATACTTAAGCAGCATTGAATATTATTCCAGCTGATATATCTAATTGTTCTTATGATAAAATAAAAGGACCTGGGCCCAGATTTTTATTATATAATGATTTTTAATAAGTTATATGTCAATAAATAAAATTTTTCACTCATTAAATATTATTAGATTACTATTATACCGACAATATTATTTAATTTTATAAGGACAACAAATTATTTACTTTAATATTTTCATATTATTCTCTAATAAATATTCCATTCTGTACACTAAATGCATAACACGTTTTATTGTAGCTTTTAAAGATGTTAGTACACGTTAAGTTAGTATTTAATATAAAATAAAAATGATGCACGGCTATTTATAATAAAAATTTCATAATCATATTATATAAAATTATAATAATATTAAATGTGTAGTTACTTTGTTTTATATGTGTATGTTTAGAATTTAATTTTTGGATATTTATTGACAGAGAGTCGTTAAATTTTAACATGTAATTTTATTTGACAGTAAAATAAATAAAAATCAAGCACTAAAAATATTTAAAAATTATTTTATTCTAACATTAAACAGTACTGGTGTAATGTAGATAATTAACTTATATTGACACCGAATGCATCAATGAAGATTACTCAGATATATTAACATATAAAAAAAATTCCGTAGTTTTCATATTTAATCGTGTAATTTTAATTTCATAATTTAGTAAATTAAATATTTATGTTTGAAATCAAAACTACTTATTTATAAATATAATAAATAAAATTTTTTATGTAAATAAAACCATAGCAAATATTTTGTTATTAAAATATTTTATAAAACTGTGCTGATATTTATGCAATTGCAATTAGTAGTTATAAGGTGAAGGTGAAAATATCGACCCCCCTCGTCAAAGGATTGTAATATAATAAAAACACAATATTCCTCTGCTCTCATTATTTTATTAGAAAAAAACTTTTATTCTATAAACAAAGTAGCCTTACATACTTTACATACGCAAAACGCGTATCGATCGAATATACATACAAGCACACACATCTATGAATATTTATACGTAGTATTATAATCGTGGCTGTTCCAATTTCAATAGACGAATATCTATTTAATTGTCCTTTTTTAACAGTTTTAAAATCTGCAGGAAAGTTCCAAGCACGTATACACGCTGCCACGTGTACGCTCCGATAATTTCGTAAAAATCCGCATTCTTATCGCTACTCAATTTTGGGCGTCTATTTCGAAACGCGTACATGAAATTCCCACGCACTTCGAGGGCACATATTGTAATACGGACCACTCACATTTTACAAAGACGTGGCTCATGCTTACGCTGCGTCATTAGCCTTATCCTTTCATGTATAAAAAAAATTCGGCTAGGTACGTATACAGGGAAGGTGATTCAGTCGACGTTGAAATAATCAGTCTATTTGATAAGTAAACGAAAGCATGAATCGTCGGCCCCTGGAGTGGTAATCGGACTTTGTCGTCGCTATAGACAAAGGATTAGCCGCCGATGAGAAGCCAGGGCAGGACAACAGTGACGCAGAGGGCTGCGAGGCAACTCGCACACATTGCTAGTGGACTCGCCGCGACCTCTGCCTCCCACTCGTTTCCGTGGTAGTAATCCTCGTCACGCTCGTACTCCCGTACTTCGACGTCACATCGGAAACAGACCCTCTGGGGCTTAGCTCGCGGTCCGCTATCCCGGCGCAGCAGTAGAGCTGAGCCCTTGCGTTCGAGCTTCCAGCCTGGCTCCTGTAGTAGCATCTGCGTCATCCTCGAGTGACGTTTGTCCTTCCTCGCTGGAGATGTTCACGGGGGCCGCTGAGCCGAGATACAGCTCGTGACCTAACGACATGCAACATAAATCAAATTATTGGGAAGAGGGTGTAGTAGTAGTAATAGTAGCAAAGTAGTAGTGGTAGTTTTCGACGAGAAATGATGGCTGATAGATGTCTCCTCACTTTATTACGATTTACATTTTACGCCTCTGTTGTCAGGACTCATGTTTGGGCAATGCGAGCGTATCATCTACAAGTTGTTGATGGGGTGCATTTTATTTTTACGCTTCACCGAGCCAGAATTTTTATGATGATTTGTTTGAACAACTTTGTAGAATATATGTGAAATATATGTTTTTACTAGTCGCATGCTTGCTTAAATTTTGTTTCTTCATGTTTAATAAAATTTAATGAAATGTAAAACAATTCTTTTATCTTAAATAAAGCCTTATTATTTTTACGATCCTTCTTTACTTATAATTTATTCATTAAATGTTTGCAGAAATTTTTTTGTAAAATACCAGCATATCGCGCTTCTGTCTTTTTAATAATCTTTGACAACTTAATAATCATTTTACAACTTTTCTTATATAAATATTAATATTATGTATAAATAGCAAAAAAAATTTAATATAAATTTATAAAAATATTTTATTAAAAAATATCATAAGTATAAAAGATATAAAAGTTCTGTTCATTAAGGGCCCAGCAGTCAATAAAATGTAGATATGCAATTTGAACAGAGTGATGACGGTATAATTTTCTATTAAAGATTTTTATTATACTTTATACTTTATTAGACTTGCAAAATAATTCTTTTAAATTAAAGATTTGCTTTTCTAAATCATTGATTTTTAAGATTTTCAAGAATTCTTGTATTTCCAAAAATACTTTTTTTTAATGTCATAGACATAATATTATAAATTAATATTCAATAGATTTTTCTTTATGAATCAGCATAGATTTCGTTTTGTACAATTCTTATAATACTACCATTATACTTTATCGTGTTATACTTTGTTGAAAATTTATACAAATAACTAATGTATCAAGATTCCGTCAAAAAAGTTCTCTGAATGCTGTGGCTTTACTTCCTATTTTACGATATACTGTATCATTTTATTATCGGTGATGCAGTAGATTTATGAAACTATATAATCTGTTAAAAAAACTTTATTAATGAACATTAGATAGCTCAATCTTAGCGAGATAAAAAAATTTGTATTGTTACTTTAATGAACGAGTTGAAAGACAAGTTCGGATAGTTACTCAAAAAATTATATGATGTTTTTATATATATTTTGTTTCATTTTCATATAGAATGAATCGCTGGATTTTTCGAAAACATATGCGTTATTCTTACAAATGTTTCAATAAATCACATATTATCTTTATTTCCTATATGCCATTATCACAACTCATAAACGATAAATTTTTCTACATCGAAAGTTTAAACGCAACTAAAATTTTCGTTGCAATATTAAAAAAGAAAAGAAAAAAAAAAAGAAAAATAAATTAATCATATAGGTTAGTCTGTTATTGTACCTAGTTTAGTTGCTACTTTAATTTTTATATAAAAAAATTGATTAATTTCTAAGTAATACTTTTGACTGTAATTGTTTTATTTTCTAATGGTATAATATACTTATCCATTATTCGATATTTTCAGAAATATTAATTTCTCCCATAATTTACGTTTTAATATATTCACATTTTAAAAAAGCAAAGAATAGAGTTAGATATCGAAAAAAATAAGTTATGTTGAATTCATTACATATAAAATAATGATACGCATTTTCTTTACAGTATAGAAAATGAAAAAGCATTGAAAGGGGAGAAGAAAAAATAAATGGAGATTAATATTTTCATGAAGAGAAGCAGTAGGCGTGTAAAAAATGGAATAATGGGGGCCTGATACTAGTGTTGCACCATGCCATATACTGGAAACGAAAAAGTGGATTATGAAAAAAGAGAGAAGAGCAAAAAAGTGGTTGAACGAGCACAGAAATAAGTGTAAGATGCATCACCATTCGCAGAGTAGGGAGAATGCGCTCTGCATTATTAAAATCACCCCAGAGCACCGAATGTCTCCTTCAAAAGCAACGAATACAGCGACGCTGTGTTATATAGCCAAATCCAGTTTCTATGAGCGTTGGCGGCGAGCGTAACGACACGGAATAAAAAGTAACGAGGAGGAAACGAGGAGAAAAAGAAACGAGAACCAGGCAAGATAACGGCGGAAAACAGTGGTGGCCTAGACCCAAAGTATTCAGGATGAGGAGGTACTCGAGGCATGTTGGCAATGCAAATATCAGTTTAAGGTGAGGCGCTAGAGGAGCGATGGGTGGGTTGGGGGGGGGAGTTTGCAGGGAACCTTAAAGATGAATCTACACTAACTTTGAGGCATTGGTTATATTCTGCAACAGCATCTCGTGTACGCCTATTTTTTCAAATTGTATCCATTTATCTTTTGAAATTGGTTTTTTCGAAAAGTGGAGCTCGAGTTTATCGCCTATTATAAAGAGAGAAATGCTTGAAAGTATGAATAAAAGTGTGGATATTTACACGAATACAAATTACTTGTTGACTTAAAATATTCATGGTGTTTGTTATTGTTCAAAACATTTGATTTGGTAAATACTTTGTGCATTAGCCAAAACAACATCAATAATAGTCATAATTGAGTTAATACTTTAATACTTAATTAATACTTTACAATAGGATATTATATTCAATAGTATAAACAATACATTTTATTTTATAATTAAATTATTATAAAATACGGATTTAAAGTCGTAATCATTATTGACCTTGGTAATTCTTTCAGCACCACTAGTGCACAAACAGAAAATTTTGCTTAATAGAAAAGAAAGTACTATTTACAATTTGTTCAATCAATTTTGCATTTTTATTAACGATATCTTTACGTTATTAAAGTAAAATACTCTCTTATGTTTCGTAGATTCTTTACATTTTAGTACGGAAGGAAAACTCATTTTAAATATATGCATACAGATATCATAGCTATTTTTATGCATTTACATAAGTTGAGCTTCTTTTACAAGATTATTTTATAAATTATAATTTTTCTAATATTACCGTCACGTAAATTCTTTTAATATTAGATTTTCGTTCGCATGACCTTTATAAATAAGTGAAAAAATTTTTATAAAATTGATTTCAATTCAACTTTATTAATGTATACTTAATAATATTTTTAAGCTTAGAGAATAAAGTTATTATTGTTTAGAAATGGAGAATATTGGATGAGTTTCTGATTTTTTATCGTTATACGCGACTTGAAGTGAAATCGGTCAAATGCATCTTAGTTACGAAACGATGTCGAGTTTACTACTGTTGATAGAACGAGGATTTACAGAGAAAACTTTACTCGATTCATTCCCATTTAGAAGCTGCAGGTTAATCCCCTTCTGCCTGTTGTACAGCACTCTATACTTGTGTGTGTGACTACACTACGGCAATTCTCATCAAGCACATATCCAAAGCTATATTTGTATAAATGTAGACACGTAGATGGGGATATTCGATATAGACAACGTTTCTGTAGTTATAGCGAGCTGTTCGAGAGAAAACATAATTGATTAGAACGCAAAATAGCTTCCCGCTGGCAATAAACCTAAATTGATTTCCGTGATGCTTTCGTACAATATGTAACAATGAAAATCAGTTGCGGTTGAAAGCAATGTATTCATAAAGAAATATACATGTGAAAGAAGTGCGAATGTTGATAACACAGGCACAATTGGAGAATAGTTTTCGCTCAAATAGACATTTGCCTTATATAAATATATGTACTTACGTTCGTAAAGACGAAGAAAAAGGAATGATGTATTAACCCGTGCGATTATATTCAACATCAAGTTTTGAAAATTTTAACTTTTATTCGAGGAGAAAAATGAGATCGTAGCTGAGCTGTTGCCACTTTCCTACACATAATTACAGGTCGAGTTGCACTCGCTACGCGTAAAATTAGGAAACGAGCTTGCGGATACAAAATCTTGACGTCTTTCACTTCTCAAACAAAATAGGAGGAACATTCTCGCAAGTTATATATTCCCCTATAAATGATAAGCCATTTTTGCTGGAGCTGAAGAGTACTGCGTTTGAACCGTCGCGCCCATGGAAATCACAAGTGCATGATTGTCTTTAAAACGACTTTATATTACGGAACGGGAGATGAGAATTCAAAGTGTATGTACGTGAAGGAAATGGAACGTAATTCGACGACATCGAGCGTATACCACGTCAAATCGACCATATTTCAAAGATGGCAGTATGACATTTTTCTTTTATTCTGCCTTGCGTTTATATCGTAAAACTCCAACGATACTACCAAGAATTACTTGGTCTGTCAGCGAAAATTTGTTATTTGACAAAGAATAAAAGAGAGAATAGCAAACGTCTATAAGCTATACAGTTATATATATAATATGTAATTATCAATTGTTCTTGATAAATGTAAAGCTTGGCTGGAAATGAGAAAAGACATTGAAAGGCTTTTAAATTTTTAAATACATTTACAGCCATTTTGGAATTACTGAAATACACTAAATGTCGAGCTTACAAAATTGTGCAGATAATGGACCAACCATTACCATATCCATTTGCACTAATTCGAGCCATTATTAACATATGGAGTAACAATCATTCTCCAATCATTAAATTAGAAGAATGCGTTTTGTCTCCAGCGACGAATAATCGTAAAAGGAATATTTGTGGCATTACTTACGGCCAACCACTCAACAATTAGCCACTATGTTATTGTATATCACACTGAATATTGATCGACGACCTATACTATAGTTATAGCACTGGTTTTAAATTGCTCTATAGAGAAACTTAAGACAGGGTTAACGAGCGACTGGTTCACTAATAGTATATAAGGTCAAAGCTGTAGATTCATTAAATTTAATATGGTATCATTTAATGTGAGTATGTGCCCACGAGTCGATAAAGCTTCGTATATTTTTATTGATGTTCTATATTACGGCGAAAATTTCATAACTCGACATTCCTCGATGATAAAATTAAGAGACAACATGTTGATCATTAAAGGGTTAAATGAAATGTAAAAGTACCAGTATAAGGATAACTGAATATACGTTGAATATTTCAATTTATGTTGCCATAACAATTTGTGATGACGATACAGAAAGTCAATAAATACAAAACTTTGATTAAAAGTATTTTTCAAAATATTTATATTAAAACGATTAGTAATTATTATTAATAATAAATGGTAAAATGTCGATGAGAACTGCTCGTTATTCTGTCTTACTAATTTAATTAAAATAAACCAGAGACATTCAACATTTATGTCTTTTCAAATTTAAAATAACGTATTTCGTGTAAAATTAATTATTCTTTAGATTTAATATGAATACGACATGAGCATTAGTTACTTAATGAACATATTTATATATTTGCTAATTTTTTTAAAACAATATATTTGATAAACAAAAAATATTTGTTTGTCATTATTTCTAGTTTTAAATAGCTCTGTTGAGATAATAATATACAATAGAAAATGGCTATAATTATAGATCGAAAGAGAAAAAAGAGGATTAACTTTCAGAGGGTTAGTTTGTCAATCCCTTGGACAGACAAGACATTAGACGAAGGACACGCACAGCCTCTCCGGGGAAAACTAAGAAACGTCGAAGTTGTGCATCGCTTCGTAAGTTCTATCGAGAATCGGTACTTTAGCGACTGAATTATCAGGAAGTCGACAAGCTAACCCACCACCTGGTCCCGAGAGCAATGAGCCCCGATAGCTCAAACTCCAGTCCAAGCTAAGTACGCTAGTGATAGGCGCCTTCGCGGGTGTGGCACTTCAAGATAGCTGGATGTACATGGCTACTGCCCTTTCAGTCTTCAGATGCATCGCTGTATCTTTTACCTTTTGGTATTGTCTCGCAATGTTTCAGTACGTATAATGTAAATCCAAGTTAAGACTACATTTTGTCGTATTACCTAGACCATAAACGTACAGGAGAAAAATCGTTGGAATAGTGCTGTTTAATATAACAACACACGAGAAAAGCTTTTAATATACATTTCAGCCCTGATTTTAAGTTAACTCCTAAATTTTTTACTTTTCGTATATTATAAACTCTTTGTTTTCAACCGGTCTGATTGCCCTTGTAAAATTAAACAATTACACGGCAGTGAAGAATTACGACGGTTTGCAGACTAATTTTGACGCGAGACACTTTTAATGAATCATAAACTTTTCTTGGTACTTTCCGTATTAAATTGAAAGGCATCCGTACGTTCAAGTTTCTAAATTTAAATATATTTTATTTAATAATAAAAATTTTGCCGGAAAAAATTCAAACCAATTATTTTTATGATAGTTTCAAATTTATACATGTATGAGCCTATGATTGGCGCACACTCCATCATAAAGAAAACAACATAAAATAAAAACGAAAATATTAAAATTCTGACTCGAAACGCAATTTCATCGCGGATCAACAACTATTTGAGTGTTAACAAAATTAATTCTTTTGTGTTTATCAAACGTTTAATCATGCGTACTGCTCATAATATTCTTGTTATCTTTCAATGAGCTGGTTTGTATTTGTTTGGAAAGTCAAGACAATAGATATTGGCAATTAATTTTTTATCTTAAAACTACGTAAGCTAGATATCGGTAGTTAGTTATAGAATGTACGTTTATAGAAGGCCAAGCCCGCTGGAAAAAGCTAGTAATATTAAGTTCACTGAAGGCACTGAACGGCTAAATGTATGTGCATATATATATATATATATTTTTTTTTTCTACTGTTACTATTGGAATTATAAGCGAATGCTGAATACAAGAGTAATGTCGTTCCATCGCTTTGTTTTGTCTTGTCCTAAGAATCAGGTTCCGTTATAATTTCGTGTGCTCGATACAAGTCCAATATATAATTTCTTGATGACTCAATTATCCTGAAGATATTTCTTGGAGAGAAGGACCCGGTCTGGAGATATAAGGATGCAGCTATGCGCTCGCGTGTACATGTGTTTCGCGTAGTCTTCGAAAATCCGTTAACTCGATTCGTCTCGCACCAGCACACTCGAGACTCAACTTAATATCATCTCTTTCGTTTGATCCCTTAAGCCCTAAAATCCGTTGTAACTGTATTCTTTAACTATCTTTAACCTTATTTTTGCATTAATGGCGAACTAAGCAATATGTAACTTGTATTAGTTGTTGTATTGTATGTTTCAAAAAAGAACTTTTATTTTGTATGAGCCGTTATCGAAAAACCTACATGTTTTGCTATGTAAAGAGAAACTATAGTAAAAAGCATAAATGCGATATCGAAAAAAACCTATTTACCATTAAATTAAAAAATGATGAGCAAAAAATGTCGTGCGAATTTGATAATCTGTTTTATGCCTGCAATATATAATTGTAGGCAATTCGCAAAATTCGGAATTCACGTTTACGAGCCATGAGAATGAATTCGACAAAATCACCAGGTCGATGCGCAGCCCTTCAATGAAATTCAGTACACGAGTCGCGGGAGTTCACCTTTAATCGTCGTTATTTACATAAATTACTCGTCGGAAATGTAAGGGCGCGTGCGGAAAAAGAGTCGTAATCGTTTCGCAATATATTTCGACGGCAGAGAGGGAAAAAGTTGGCGAATTTTCACGAGGTATTTGCCAAAGATATGCCGCGCGCGGTCTTGAGATAGAAAGTTCAAAGTTCAAAGTTTTCGCTTGTCGCGTATATACGAGGCTCATCAGCGTATGTTGCCAGCTAATATCCGGCCTCTCGAGCGCGAAGCTCGATAAAGCTCCTAGCACAGAGAAAAAAGCATAGAGGAGGCGAGATAAAAAAAATAAAAGAAATAAAGAAAATTCGATGGGAGATAAGCAGGGGTACTCGACATTCGGAGCTAGGAAGCTTATCTGAGTCCTCAGTCTAGAGGAAAAATTATGGAGAGCGCTCTGAAATTTTTTGAACGAAATTATGCTCGATATGCCAATTTAAGAATTGATATAATCTCTTATAGAGTTGTGATAATCACTAACACATCAGATCATTGCGCGACTATCATTGTGCCTATTTAGAAGGTGAGTTGAGTAAAAAAGCATACAACAAAATTGAAAGTTACGCATCCCTTCTTTCATTATTGCTATAGTACTTTCTCCTCTGTCTCTCGCTACCTTTGCACTGTCTTATTTTCTTTTAACAAGTCTTCGAAATGGAACGAGTGTGTGATAATTGCTTGTGAGTGTTCTTATTGCTCACGCCATTTTGAATTTGCTGAGTTGACGGCCTCCCGACGCGGGTACTTGTAAGCCAGGATAAGTTTTCTATTCGAAATGGTATTTAGAACTTTACAGCTTAAACTCTGAAATTTTCAGAATACTGCAATTGTTACCAAAATTAGCTTTGCAGAAGGTGATTACTATAAATTGTTGAACCGCAGCGTAATTATTGAAATTCAAATTATTTTCAAATCAACTATACAAGAAGTTAGCGACAATCAAATATTCTGCACTTTTAGAAAATATGTAACACGTAATTTAATATTAAATTATTCTAAATATGCAAATTTTCTCTTTCTCATCTTCTATTGATTTTCCAATTCAATTATGGGTAAGATCTTTAATAAAAATATATATTATCTAGGCAATTTTTAGGATGCACTTACTAACATAACTCTTCAAGTGAATATTCTGATATGTAAATATTCTTTTAAATATTAATACAAAATACAAGAAGTTTGATAATAATTACAAGACGTATATTTCTTACAATACTGTAAAATGTAAATTTTCTACATAACACTTAACTTGTACTCATTACAAGAAACTGTTCTCCCAGTTCAATTAGAGTGAAATCTCAGCATAAAGTAGAACGAGTATCAGCAACTTGTTTTGTAAATCTTTTTTATTTTATCTTGTTATTTTTATTATAAAATGTTAACTTCTTCAATAATTAGTCTAACATAAATTTATGATTCAACTGTAATTCCAATGAACTATATTATTAATATAAGGCTCAAAACTCACTTCATTAATGAAACTTTTAAAAACTTCGAGTATAAGCAGTTAAATGATTTTTCATTTTTCGATAAAAGAATATTATTCTAATAAAAAACGATCTTAATTAAAGGCATTATATTTGTTATTTTAATGTCGACTATATACTATCTCAGTTTTTTGCTATAGAAGTACAATAATCTTCAGTCGTCAAAAGCATAGTGTTAATAATTATCATTATTAAATAATGTGTATTAGAATCGAAAGTCATTTAATACTAAACGATTTATAATAATTATCTATAATACTGATTTAGATTTGCCTAAACATTAGAATCAGCTTCAAATTAAAAAATTTAATTGACGTTATTCGAATATACAATTTTTATTAGATTAATCAAATTGCAGACATAGGCGCTTATATTTTAATACAAACATTCGGACATCATACTTTATGAAGAACCGGAAATAGTCGAAGATTTTTCAAGCTTCATAGAGTTTTGGTTGAAAATAATGAGTTTGACGGTAAGTGCTCATCCTTCACAAGTTTCAAGATGCAGACATTTTTAGATGAATGCATTTAAAATCTGATATGTTTATAGAAGGTGCATTGGCATTTGGGACGGCAGAATTAATATTACATTACTAATGTCAATGATCAATACGTACATAAAAAATAGGAAACACTGATTGAGCGTCAAATGACGTATTTGTGATAAAATTTCAAATGTAAAATGTACATTAATTTCGAGTGGTTTTTCTGAGTGATTACAAAATGGATAAAAAAAAACAGAAAAAATAAATCTCTTAGAATCTTAGTTAAAGACACATTAAAAGCAATTACATGAATAAATACCATATGCAAGATGAAAATATGCTGCTTGTGCCACAGAACATATTTCCAGTGATTAAAATATTATTCAAAATTAATCATGTAATTAAATTTTAAAGAAGGATTTTCTAGTTCAAAATGTTCCTCAATATCATGCCTTATTTCTTATTGAATAGGCAGAAGTATTTTAATTTGTTTTATTTTGTAAGTGAGTTTAAATATTTTCTTTAATTTAATTATATCTTTTATAATCAACATTTAATATTAGCAGCAAACTTTTATACTTTATGATAAATAAAAATTATTTTTCAAATATTCCAGAAAATGAATAAACTAATTTCTATATTCAGTATTATTTGCTAGGGTACTTAAGTAAAATTAATAAGATTATACTAGCTTAAGAGTTAAATAAACTTTTCTCAAGCGTTCTAGTAAATTTTACTTAAAATGTCTACCTCAAGTTTTAAAGAACATTTTACTTAACCATAAGAAAATTTTACTGGCGCTGTTTTAAATGTGATAAAATTTGCTACTTTCTACAAAAAAAAAATATTTATATTTATTATATAAAGATTCGGAATCATTATATTTATATTTCAATTAATACATTTGATTATATCTTCCATGGTAATTTATAATCTATTTATTTATTTATTTTTAATTTGGTTGAATTAATAGATAATTTATAGGTTAATACGCTGTATCATTTTGAAATAAGTATATTTAAAATAATATTTGTAATATAAATAATAATCTTCAATATTGTGAAATATTTTTACTTAATTTATGGTAAAAAATATAATGAATTTTTTTATTTGAAGGAATAATTTTAATATCTTGAATATTTAATTAATTTCAATCACAGTTATATGAAGTTATATTTATTTGATTTCGAAGTTACTTTTAAGTTACAAAATGACGATAGCTATTCTTAAAAATCTTTTACGAAGATAAGGATAAACAAAAACATTCTGATTTAAATTGAAAAAAGTTGTTATCAAAATTGAATCTAACCGTCATAAATACGTGCATCTCCATTGGCTCACGACCGATATATGTCCGCCTTTATACAAACATTCTTTAAAATCAGTGTATTCTGATTCTTGGATCTCCATCCAACATGTCTTTGCGATCCTATCGCAAAACGTTTTTTAAGAGATAAGAAACGTTACAATATTGTGAAAAAGTGGAAAGACTTAAAAGATGAGCTTTCAAAATGTTAAACAAATAATTCTTCACATCAACCTAAAAGCATTTTTAAAAAGTATATAAAAGTTTGTAAAAGGAATGTAAATACACATAGACTCGGAAAAAATACTAAGAATTTATTAGCAACAAATTTATAATGAATAGGAACTCAGTCGCTGTAAATAACATAAAATCCAAGTATGTCAATATGTGCGCATCGGTAAAATATATTTTCTTTGAATAGGGGATACCGAGTTATTATTATTATTCGTCATTCAGATTCAGTAACGGGTCGCTGTTTTCACTTTGACGTTTATCCTGCGCGCATTTCGACGAGATCAGTCGTCCTCGGCACCATGCATAAAAAAGAGGATAAGTTACGCGTGGAATATGAAATGAATTCGGGAAAATCTGATGTCAATAGGCTCCGCCGGATTACCTTCAAGGCGACGGTAGCGACGACTCAATCAGCTTTATTGGTATGTTCGCAATATAATCAATCGACGATAGTTTCGTCGTTATTTGTATTTTTAATTCCGATTAATTAATACGCGGGGGGCGGACTAATAAACGTTGAGTGGCCGAGGACGCGTGTCTCGTTGGAATGATAGGCGTCATCAGCTCTGAGAGCCTGACCTCGTGATATATCGCTGATTGAAAACGCGTGTCAGTCAGGGTAGAGAGGGAGAGAAGGAGAGAGAAAGAGAGAGGGCAATGAGGAAAGGGGAATATTGAAACACGACGTTGTGTACGCTGTTTTGACGTTACTACATACATACCAAATCTAATTTTCTTTCGTTTTTCCGACTTGTGATTGCGCCAGCGATTCTTCGAATTTGTCTTTAGCGTACGAGTGTAGCTCTTGAAGCAGAGAAAATCGATGATGCATGGATAGAGTTTACTTTTGAATTAAGAATTTGAAAGAAGAATTGAAACTATTCTGTATATATTTCTGTATGGAAATAATATTCGATAATGTGAGAATTTATTCCGTATTTTCATATTCTATACAATATTATGATAGGATGACTCGAGTGTTATCAAAACAATAATTTTAAGTGATATTAATTAAAAGTTAAAAATACAAAATTATATTGTGTACATTTTTCACCTGACTTATAAAAAACATTAAAATTTAATAATTTAAAGAAAAGAATACGAATAATTATAAAAGTTTGATAATTAATTTTGAAAATATTTTGATAAATTAAATGGTACTTGATATTTAAACAAACTTGTACGTAAATATTTATAAAGAAAAGATATTATACGAAAATTGGTATATTTTTTTTATTTTACAATACATTAAAAATGTAATTAAACATTTTTTAAAGGCTTTTTACAAAATCAAATAGAGGAAGTACTTACTAAGTGCTCATCAGTCCAAGTTGTATTTCTTATCATAATTTTGAGATCGAATAGGTAATTAAACATTGGTTTTCACAGAGGATAAATAACGTTTGTCACATTTAAATATGAAATATTTTCTCATCAGGCAGTATAAAGCGATATTTAAAAAATAGATATTTTAAAATTAGATATAAACTTCAAAAAAATGTATTTTCGTTATTAGATATAATTAACGTTCATCCAAAAGTAAATATTTTACACCAAGGGTATTTGTGAAATTTTTTTTTTTTTGTTATTTATTAGTATTGTTTCTTGAATTGTCATAGTATTGCATTTCATAAATAACTATGATCAATATGAATGTCATTGGGGTTCTTAACGTCATATGTATATAAGTATTTATAAAACGCGGTTAAATTTATTGAATAATATTTCATAGTAAATGCATTATAATGATAAACTAACTAATATACGACTGCTCCTTTACCTAACATAAAGAAAAATAATATGTGAATATTATTGCTATTAATACGACGATCGACTTAGTAATAAAATATTTTCAAAACTTTTTTAATATATTTTTAACTGAATCTGCAACTGAAATTGCAAGTTGTTTAATGATTAATTAACATTATTAATTTTTATTAAAAAAAATTACAATTAACTTAAGAATAAGCGCTATAATTTTAATGTGAACTTTCATCTAGAAGGTGTTAAAATGAGTTGTTCTTGAATAATAAAACTCTAACTCAGACGTTTAGACTTCAATTTTTTCTTACACGGACCATATTTCTGAACCCTATTTAACGAAACTATATATATAACAATTTACTATATACATTTTTATAACAATTTAATATATACATGTATATGTGTGTATATATATATATATATGCACATTTCATTTTAGAATATCAGAAAAACCCCGCGAAGTAAATTTTCAAATCTATTAAAATATTTTTACAAAAGCTGGGTCATCAGCATAAAAATTTTCTTCAAATTTTTTTTTAAACGACTATTTAGCCTGAAAATAAGATTGCCTAGAAAACACAGATCTTGCATGTCCAAAAAATTCCCGAGCATCATTAATTCCGTCTTTGCTCGTAATTATGAAAATGGTAGTTCCTCGTTTCTTGATGTAAAAATGTTCGTCACCTTATTTTACGCTATGACGACGTGCGAAAATTTCCAAATTGCAAGTATATATTGTTCATACCGATTGGCATCGAGACGTAATCTACTGCTCTCACGGGCAGAAACGTCACCGTCTTCCACGTACAAGATAACACACCCGATATAGAGTCTCGATCGACTCTTATAGCCTTGGTCCGATAGATTTTCACGAAAGCTGAAAGAGAACCTTAACTATATCTTTGGAATGTGCCTTGCAATGGGATAGGTCCTCGCGATGGGTCGACAGCTTTTCTGCTGGATTGCCTTTCTAATGGAATTCCGGTTGTAAATTTATATTTTCTTTGAAAAATACTAGTCAACGGAGCTCAATTCTCCCATTTATTTTAAGAGAAAAAAAGACATGTCCATCTAACTACCCAGGATTTATGACTTATGACTGTCGGACTAATATTGATTAAGAACATAATAATTATGACAACGGAATAAGTTTTCGCAACTCGAGGCAAAAATTAATTACCTTCGCTTGGAATTTTTCATGCTACGTTTAAATATCGGCCAATGCACAAAAGTCTCTTAAAGACTAGCAAAATAGCATATCATAGTATCTAGTAGTAGAGAAATCAATGTTCCGCTGTCTCGTGTCTGACAAATAAAGGAGAATTTATTAAGGGTGCGCGCCACTCTCGAAATTTCATCCGCAAGTAACTACTGCTCATGGGAGGTGCACGTCGGAACGCGTCGGCACTAGGAGGGGGTGAAGCAGAGAGGCGAATACTAATTAAACAACGTGCAACGCGGCGTTTTTTCCATCAGGGTGCAAGAATGCAAGAACGCGGGGATACCGTTGGAGCGGCAGCTGCATGTAAGCGCGCGGCTTTATTTTCGGAAAATGAGCGAATTCATTCGGTCGGCAGTAACGATGCGGCTCCTCGAAAATTATGAGCAGGGCAACGTAATGCTCTTTTCTGCATCGCTCAAGATGCAACTATGCAAAGCGCGCATCGTATCTTTTTCTCGTGCTTTCGGACCACGGATATTGAAATAATTCGGTTATTTCGACTCAGGTTTATCACAGCCGCAGCAATACTTTTCACGTAATTAATGTGTTTACACTTTCCTCTCAACCTTTCATATTATCGGCCATACCAATGTAATCGAACTAGGATATAATATCTGTATAATATTATGGATGGAAAATAGAGCGCTTTGATGAATCCTCGATGAAATTGGGACGCGGACATTACGTTACTCATGCGAAATAATCAAAATAATCTGTAAAACCGGATTGATTTTTGTTTACAGTTTCATCATTGATGCGATCACCGCTTTCAACACATTTGAAATAAAACTAAATTTAAAGTAATATAAACGAATACGTTATTAAAAAAAGTATTTAACCACTGATTTCATTTAATACTCTTATTAGGAGTTTGTGATTATTTGATAGCTTAATTTTTTAATTATACGATTTTATTTAGTAAATACAAATGCTGCCAAGTCAACAATTTCGATTATAATAAAGTAATGTATAATTAAAATATTTAAATTGTTCGAAAGACAATTAGTTTAATGAATAATTATTTAAGTTTAAAAAAGCTTAGTTAAGCTTTCTGTACGGCGGTACGTTAAATATAGTCAGATCATGATCAAAATAAATTTTGTTTTATTAATACTCTTGAATCTCGGCTACATTTTTTCTTTATTTTAATTCCACTTTCTCTAATGCGTATTGCATTTTATATGTTTTTATAATCTATGTATAACAAATATGTATACAAACATATAATATACTTTAAATAAAATGACATCATTTGAAAGTAAACATTAATATTAAAATATGCTGAAATTTTTTAATAAAATTGATATTTTCTATATTATTTTATTCCACTACATTTTATACATTGAATTTACAAAAATAACTAGAATTTGTAATTAATTTTTCCAATTGTATAAATTCAATCGAATAACAATAATTTTTAATAAATTACGTATATATATAATTTATATTGTAAATTAAACCATCAAATAAATACATTGTGTCGATATTTTGTATTTATAGTAACCGAAACACGAATAACAGAGATAATCAAATGCTTTTATTATTGTTGTAAATTAATCAATTACAGACGCCTACATATACAAGAAATAATAAGTATTCAAGAAATTGATTAAACATATTATTTGTACAACGAATCGTTCAATTAATCAATAACGATTAATTTAATAAAAAAAAATGTTCGAAGTTATAATTGATCATAATTATATAATTATGGATAAAGTCTTATTGCACGAAAATGGAATTATCGATAATTTTATTGATAAAAACTAAGATTATTTTTTATTGAAGAAATTCATATAATATAAATCTATGAATATATATAAGCCTACTCGAGTGAAGTACGCGCGTGTTCATCAAGATTTACGACCAATTATTTTATTTTATGAAAAATATTTTTGAAAATATAAAAATCTTGTTAATACATATTATTAATATATATTCAATAATATTACAGAATATATTTTAATATCGATAACACTTATATTTAGTTAAGATAAATAAAGCAAAAATAAAATTTGATTTATGTCGATTAATTATATAAACTAAATCTATGTAGATATAATATAATAACTTTAAATGATTCTGAATGTATATACATATATAAAAAAGAAAAAAATTTTGCTCATCGCAAGTATTAATCAAACGTACATATGCCCGCAATTATTTTTCATTTCACAATGGCGTGCAATGAATATGTATATCATATATTTTTAAATTTTAATCATTTGATTTAAAAATACGAAGATTGGTTTTTAGACTGTATTTTAATTACACATAAAATTAATATTATACAATTATAATATGTTACATAACCAGCTTTAGTATCTAGAAAGTTCATAGTCTCGTGAACGCAAGAACGCCACTCGTCTCTTTACAGTAAATCCGCCTAGGTTCTCTGGTCACAGTCTTCCTCTCAGAAGTCCAATTTAATATTATCATTTAAACCAGTGTATAATGTTTTAAGTTATTAAATAATTAGTTACGTAAATTAATATTGAATTATTTAGCATTCATTCAATATTTATTTTGTACTCGAATGTAAAATTAAATAAAAATTACCCTATATATTTAATTGAATAACCTAGATCGAAAATAACTTGTCTTATTAAACGATTGATAATAAATAAATGAAATTAATGAAACATTCATTTTTAAATTTATTATTTACGACACTTTCGATATTGATTTTATTGTTTTTATATTGAAATAAAGCTGCGTTCATATTAAATATTATTTTTTAATTTATAATTTATAAAGTCATCAATATCATAATATAATGAGATTTGTATAAAATACATGCATTTTTATATATTAATAAGTATCTTATATGCGGTCGTAAATTTTCGAAGATAAGATCGAAATCTATAAAAAGCATTACATAATTTTGTATTAAACTTCAATTAAATTATCCCTACACTTAAATATTTATAAGTATCTATTAACACAGAATAGTGAAAATTATTTAATAATAGTATATGTATTTTAATAAAGTCTCTATGAATTATTTGTATAAAGTAATTAGTTTTATAGAAGCGACGACGTTGCGTTACGTACAAATGACACTCTTAAAATATTACGAACAATATTGTGCGAGGTTTTTACAAAATTTTAATTTTGCTCATTGTGGGGTATTTAAAAGTAAAAAATATTTACAAATATATCAAACTAAACGTAATTTCTTTATGTTCAATTTAAGTTTTTATTAGTCTTATATGGTAAATATTACTATTCGTTATATCTTATATTTAGATTTTAAGCTTCTAAAACACATTTTGAAGTGCACAGATTTAATGCATTACTTACAAGTGATTAGTTTAACTACATATTTTTAGAATTTAACGAAAAATAATCCCAATATAATTTTACTCTAGCATTAGTTAATTAAATTATAAAAAAATATAGAAAATAGTTCATTAATTATAATATACTAGCAAATACGTAACAAGTAATATTGTACATTAATGTTGATATATTTATAAGTTACTCTCATTTTTATTTGCTCATATAAAATTTTTTTGTCTTATATTCATTCTCTACAGACGAAAAAATAGTTTTGGAAGAATTAAATAAAATTTTTATTTGTTACTTCAATATAGTGAAAGAATAGTATGTTACAGTATCTGAATAAAATAAAAATAAAGCCTTTAGAAAGTTTATTCCCTAGATGTACACGTATTTTTTGTAAAATTTCAATTCACAATGTTTCGGAACGTCGCTATTAGTTTTGTATATAAGGTGTATTAGAGTCAATTTTGCATACGTAGCAAAATCTTGCATTTACAAAGATTCATGGTACAAAAATTCTTAGACCTTCGCAGAGGACCTTAATAGAGGTTTTCTAGTTATGTATAACAGATGAAAAATATCGACAGGTAAAATCTAATCAAGATCAAACGACGTATTATAGTCTCTTATAAAAGACGACTGATGAAACCACTGGTGGAAGATTTAATGTTTTCGAGAAGGCTTTTAGCAGTTGGCGAATTTGATGCTAAGTTAGCGATCCATAACAAAAGCGTCCAAAAGCATCCGACTGCATGTAATTTATAACAAGAGTGTTTACGACAATGAATCTCGTGTGAATACAACGTCGCATGCTCATTGAGATCGCGACTGACTAATTATTTTGGCGACGATCATAGTCTCCTATCTCTTCATTTTAATTACTATTTACAGCGTTCAATTGCCTAAACTATTAAGCCTTAGCTTTTAATTAATCAATTTGCTTAATTTTTTTCAGAGAGTGCTAGAGAATGAATAGTTATCAAAATTTTAGGCCAATTAGAGTAATGATGGCTGTCGGTAAGATCCCCTTTACTGTATTTAAAAACTTATATTTAATTTTTATCTATTTACAAATTTGCTATTATACTTAATCTAGATCATTAAAAAAAACAAGTTGAATAAACTCTTTTATTGTCACGCATAATTCATTACTATCAATTTCTTCGAAGAAGGTTATATAAAGTTGGACCAATCATAATGTATTTTGAGCATAATTATCTAGTAAATTGAGATTTATTTCAACTAATGTAATCGTACATTTTAAAACATTTCATCCTTGTCCATTATTCTTGCCAACATTACAATTTTATACGGCGTATCGTGCTTGTTTATTACTTCGATCGCTGATTGGCAATAGACAATGCTTGCACAATGACCCGCCAGTAGAATATAAAATTAATACAATGAAAAACAAATCATTATACAAGTCAATTATAGTTGCTTCTTTTGAAAGAAAGAACGATACGTCAACAAAGAACAGAACTTTGTACCCACATCCGATACGCGTTTCTTTGATTACAAATGCTCGAATAATACTCACTACGTACTACATTTGCATCTTAGATTTATTTATCCCTGTTTAAAGATTCTCACATTTTCGTATGATCAATCGAAAAAACAATGTAAATGTTCACACCTTTTAGCTCTTTCTTTTAACAATTTTAACTAAATATGGTATTTCAAGCTCTCTTCGACTTATTTCTTTCACTATAAGACAAAATACTTGTCGCGATGATTCCCTTATGCGCATTGGCTCCAAACGAAATTATTCCTGGATGAGTAATTTACGAATCCTTCGGGAATCGTTTCTGAAATAATATCCTAATAAAATATCGTCTAGTCGCGTGAGCGTTAAAGAACTTCCATTCGCGCGTAGATTGATGTAGATCGAAAGCTTCGTCGAAGAAAACATCTTATCTAAAACTTATTTTTTCCTAGCTTTCATTCCGCTGGGATGTGCATGTGTATGTGAACGAATGCACAAATATAAGACGCTTTGCTTTGTCATACCTGAATAATTTTACAATCATAATACGCTATTTCGAACGATAATAAAATAATTCGCATTTATAAATAGAGCGATAGACGATGGTGCAACGGAGAAGTTGAAATATGACGTTATAATGCAACTGGCGTAAGTAAGATAGCTAGCCCTACAAAATATACAAAAGAAAAACTAGGCGAGAAGCCGTAAATCACAACCCAAGAATGCCTCGTTTAGAATTTTCGAAAGTAAAAAGTCCAGAAAAGACCAAGTTATCGGTAACATTAACGAGCGAGATACGTAACGTGTAAGTCGCGCCAGAGAAGGGCGGAAAAACAACAATAACTAAAGCAACGGCAACGAATATTTTGAAGGAGCAAGCAGAGATTAACGGCGACCAAACGCATAAATCAGTTAGACACCAAATACAAACTCTTTAAATACGCACCTCGGTGAAAGCTCGAGTGACAGGTCGTGGAGCTCTCCCTTGGCCAGGAACGAAAACGTCTCCGGTCGAATGCGAGCAGCCACTTTGAGCGCGTCCGGCACGCGAGTGAGTAGCTCGAGAGTAACGTGCGTTCGGAGTCGCGCGCACCATCCTCGGCGGGGGAGGTACCGCCCACCGCGTCTCCCGGTGGTAGCGCATTAGATGCCGAGCGGTCGATTCCGTTGGTGCCGACGGTCCATTGGCAAGCCCGGCGAGGACCGCGTGGTAGCACGACGCCGGTCTACATCCCGACGATGCGTGTTACAATCGATAAGCACTTATTGGTTCGCTTTCATTGCACATCGACTCATTTTACCAATTTTTCTCCCTTGTAAGCATTTTTTACCTTGTCACACAGAGCTGAGAGAGTTAGGGGTGCATTCAGTTATTGCGATTAATTTTGTTGTATATGAAAATGTACGCCTTCTTTTAACTTATATGCTATATTATATCCTGATTGGGATTATTGCAAACTTCAACTTCTCCAGTCGAATTAAACACATAATAACTGTACATTTATACCAGACTTTATTGTTAATCTAATCGTTGTCCACTGGATAAGACATTTGTCTACCTAATCTTTTAATATCTGATGTTATAAATGATAAATAAAGTTGATTATTTGATTAAGCGCACTTTATCCGTTAAGAAAAATTAAGCTTTTAATGTACGATATACAGTATTTTTAATCATCACATTCGTGTAAAAAAAAGATAAATAATCACTGCACGCTTTTAATTATTTTATTCCAGAGCATGTTTGTATACATATTCCGTAAAGTCTGATCAGACATGGCCATTTTCTACTTCGCCACGCATTCTATACTTGCGCACGTTACGAAAATTACTTGATTTTCATTTACAGTTTAAAAAAAAAAAAAAAAAATTTGATCACGTTTTACAAAGAATGTATTACTTGAAAGTGGAAGAAAGAAAGGAAACACTTTGAAAACATTAAATACTGATAATATAATATGGTAAAGCCGAAAGAGTAAATTCTGAATAGGAGAGGGTGTTTGAAAATTGAAGGAAGAATGAATAATTTCAAAGCAAAAACTTTTCAAAGGTCAGGACTGGGATAATAAACTGAGAAGTTAAATTACTTGAATATGAAACTTTCTATAAATAATGATATTTATATTTTCAAATACGAATAACAATAAATTCATAATTCGACTGGTATAAGAGAAAAAATATTTACGTGAATACATATGAGATAATATTTTTTATACAAAATGATGAAGCACTTTAAAAAGCAACTAAAAAATATCGATGTTATTCTCACAATAAAAATTTCTCATTATCACGCCGGATAAAACGTTTGAGATAAGTAGAACACGAGTTTGATTGTGAAATACGAGCTTGGAGACTCAGACGAACGAGCCTCCAAGTGCGCGCGCATAATGATAATTTAACCGATTGGTTGAATCTAATTCCTGCCATAAAAATAGCATTGGTTTAATTTTATCTAGCAAATATATATAAATATGCGCGGGTGGTGAGAAAGAAGCAACGTCCAACGAATTTCCTTCAGCGATTATTCGAGATATATACTTGTGAAACTCACTTGAATCGATAATGTAATTTATCTGTGCTAGAAATGGAAAAAATAAATTTCTGAGAGATAAAGTCGGTAGTGAGTTCGGTTTTAGGAAAATCTTTTGTTCTTCTGTGGCGAGGAATATTCTTTTCCAGTGACGGAAAAGCCATCAATTGGTCTAAAGCGTCAGCTGCCTCATAACTTCACACACAAAGATAAGCTAGTACACTTTTTACTTAATTGTTCTAACTCAGACAGACAAATAGGCTCAAGCTTTCTGCACTCCAAATAAATCAATTACGAGCGCACGTCGTAAGGACGTATGAACATGTTCGCAGAAATTCAAGTAATTCAGCTGAGAGGCGTCGATAACATGAGATTCAAGCCACATATACATCCACGTACGCAAGTCGTCCATGTTAATCAATTTCTCTCAATGCCGATATTCAGTTTGACCGTTGTGCGATAGGAAATAGCCGGATTCGATTGGGTAATAATCGCGATTGATGATTGCACTATTTCCGTTAAAGGAGTCTAATACACGTACGAATTCATGCAAGTACAATGTATTTGGTATATTAAAGGGGAAGTTTTATTTTTTTGCCTGTAAAAAAGAAGAGAAGTCGCAATAACGTTAAAGAAAATGCTCTCGTTTGAGTTCGATTACAAATTTTTTGCCGGTTAGAAGCTGCAACCTGTTAATTCTACATAAAATTTGAAACTACCAGTTGGAAACTTTGAACTGTAAACTAGACAGTATTTAATTGAATAAACTACAAATATTTACGAATTCATCATTTCCATAATATCGATTAAAGTAAAGCACTAGTTCAACTATAAAGAGATACTTCCCTAAAGGAAAATATTATCTGTTTCTTATGTTATGATAATTACCGGTACGCACATATAAAAGATTTGTCCTCCTACATTATATTCTTAAGGTAGTCTTAAAAACTTTACGACTGTGAATTTGATATACGCTCAAGAAATAAATTTTCTGAAACTTCTGTACATCACACTTAAAAATTTTCTTCAAGTTAAAAAAAAAAGTATTTTATGAGCTTATGTATAAAGAAGGTATTCCATATTTAAAAAATCGTAAATAATTAATAATTATTACTATATAACATAGCTCTCTAGACGTTATGATAGCGAGTTTCAATTTCTGAAAAATTATTTATTCACTATACACAGACTCACAAGAATATAACAATAAAAATTAATCAATTATTATCTATATCGAGCAATTTTATTATTTTCTTTAAAGGTTCTGAAAAATTGTAGACTTTAGAAAATAGCGATGAAAATAACCTTTCAACATATTGTCCCATTGAAGTAGACATACTAATTTTGTGTCAAGTCTATGTGTGCAAGTTACAAGACACGTTCTAGATATTACAAAACTGAAATAACACTATTTGCAGAAACATCTTTAAAAGAATTAAAGTTGTATTTATGGTAATGAATAAAACATTTTAAATATACCATAACTTTTATTGTCCGAGAGTTCAAATTGCTTCAATGTTGCGATAGTCCGTAAAAAATATGATAAATATTTGGAGACTGTAACATTATTTCTATATTGTGACATTTGTCAATAGAACTTTTCCTACCTATAAAGGCCAATGAGGATTGACTTAAAATTATAAAGCAATGTATAATTCAGATAATTTCTACATACTTTTAAACATGCTATTTTAAATATATGTATTATCAAAGGAACAATTAATTTTGCAGTTGTTTCAGTTCATATACCTTACAAATCAATTGCTAACGAACTCATTTCGATAATAACAACACATAATACATATAACAATATAATATTCTTTATAAAGGATTAATAAATTATTAAAATCCGATGTAATATACTTTAATTATTTAGATAATTATTTTGAGAAATTATAAGGATATTGTTACAATATCATAAATAATGTTTACAAAATAATCTTATCCATAGAAATTTCAGTTTAATGTAAGAAATTAAAGATAAAATGCAATTATGTACAATTTTAGTAGCGTTAGCATCTTTCAAACCTATATGAACTGCTTTTAAAAGTTGTTTAAAAATATTGCTATACAAGTTTCATACAGACATGATCAAGCATAAAATAATCTTTTTAAGCAAGAATTTAAGACATAGTGTATATTGTAGTAGTTAACGAATTTAATTTACACAGTGTAATCACAAATGCAGCTTTTAATCAAATCCAATTTTCGGATTCTACTATAAATATTTATTATTAATTATGATTATTAATGAAAACATTTATGCCTTTACATATAATTTAATTTGTAAATAAGTTTAATCATTGCGAATCCATTTTTTTGTTATTTCTTTATCCAATATTTGTGTACTATTAAATAATTTTATTGATATTATTTAACATTTTTTAATATTTATAAACTTCCATTTATTCATGTTAAATAAATATTTGTATATCTTTCATGATTGTAAAACAAATTCTTTTCAATATATACGATTTTAAGGCTCGTCGTTGAAACTTTAAAAATATTTGAAATAAAATTTTGTATGATAGTTTGTCGAATAAATGGAATATATGTTTTATCTATATTTAGCATATCCAATAAATATCGATTTTATCGCTTAGACATCGCTTGAGAACTGGTAAAAAGTTGAAGCCAAATATTGCCCAAATATATATTATATGATCTTATATTTGGTATATATTTGATATATATGATTTTACTCAAATGAGATATACAATTACAAATTTTCAAAAGAGATTTTGTAAAATATTCATTGCATTCGGGAATCACATTCTTTAATATATAATATAGTTAATTATATGCTGAAATACGTATTTATTGAGAAGATTAAAATATTACATTCATCTGACTTGAATGGGAGGAGTGTCAATTTGAAATGCACCAAATTGAAAAATGAATTACGTAACATAAACGATGCATCGGGTTACCACAAATAATGCAATTAGCACGAGTGCTCTTAATCCGAGCGACGCAAAGTCGAAGCATTCAGAAATTGATAGCAACATCAGTAATGTAGATCTTCCCTCAGTCATCGTTTCCTAGTATATTCGATTTCCAATAACCTCTGCACCTAAGAGAATCGTAATGAATGTAAACTATAAAATCACAATTTCCAAAATTGCATCCAGCAATTAGAGTGCACCACCGGTTGCGATTCGTTCAGGATCTAATGTCATACGCAAAGTTGAATAAGCGACGTTAAAGTTGTGAACCTGATACTAAATTACATAAATTTAATAACCAAGCAATTACAACGGGCACTCGCTATTAGATGCACGTGTTCCTCGTAAAATTTCCCCTTAACCATATATACTGCACCCCTACACACAATTAAGTGCGCTAACGAGGAGTCGAACCCGAAAATTTAAAATTGTTTTTCCTCGGTTTCCTTTTTTAATTTTGAAAGGCCATCTCTTTTTGTAAACGCTTATTATTTTACCCGTTCCACTACGTTTTAGTGTCCTTTGACATCAGGACGAGCAATATTCGTTTTATGCGTACACCAGCACTACTGAATAATTTATGTATAAAAAAGCAAGTGACCTCTCCGCCATTCATGTACAAATTTTCGCCACCTCGCTTAAAGTGCTGTGAGAATTTTAATATTTTATTCGCGTGCGTGAAGCAAAAAAAGTGCGAAATTGTCCAAGACATTTACTGGCTAGCGGCTAGTGCGAACCTAACGGCTACGTACAGTCGCTAGGCGTATATCATTACCTTCGAGCACATGATAAGGTTTGCGATACTCCGAGAATTGTACCGACTTCTTCTGGTCCGCCGGCGAAGATAAGAAGCTTCTCTACCTCCTCCCTATCGTATTCATGCACACCTACACAATTTCTACTGTTGTATCTCATAGAGGAGATCTCGCGCTGTTTATACTGGGGCGTGCAGAGCCCAAGGCGGTGGAGGTGAACCAAGGCACAGAATTGCATGGATAGCTAACGCGCTTTCCGGGACTCGATAATTAACCGCCTCTTTTCTATTTTGTTTTTTCGCGTGGCTTTGTCAGTAACTATTCGCCGAAAGGAATTAACGGGACGTAGAGTAAGATTGCGTCCAATGACCTGACAGCCTTGACATTGACATGAATTTGTGGGATGAAAAAAAGAACAAAGTTTGGACAATTGCCATGCTATCCATGTAAAAAGCTGTTGATTTACGATTTTGTATAGATATGACAGGTGTCGATTGCACATGATATAATTCTGTTTCAATGCTCTACGAAAGTTCAAATAAACTTCAGACGCGTGATAACAGTGTTCAAAAAATCGCATTATCGATTGCACGCGATCATTTGACATCATTGGAGACAAGTCATATTTGTCAGTCATTGTTTAAAATACATGGACAGTCCATGAAATCTCAGTTTCGCCGTCAGGCGTAGGTTATTTTTGATATCTGATATATTCGATCCAATTAAATTGAGGATCAAATTAAAAATTTGAGCAATTATAATCGCAAAATTGTTCGTTTATAAAAATATATTGCCAACGTTAGTCACAATATAGTAATGCATAAGGTCACAAATTTATTTACAGACTAATCTAAAAAATAATTTGATTCAAATTGCTTACATTAATTTTCTATATTATATTAAATAAAGTATTTACTCAATATATTCAACCACTTTAAAAATTGAAAAATGAAAGCAAAAGAAATGTAATTAACAAATAACAATTTTATAAACAAAATAATTTTAAGTAACACTTTTATATTTGATATTTAATACGTAAGAATTTTTGAACTAACGCTTTTCGTCGAAAATTCATTGTATAAAAATAATATGCTTTGGAATATATAAATAAATATTTAGGTATATGCACCATTTATGAATAATTTTTTTTTTCTCATTTAATAAAATGTAATGTCGGATATTACGAAAGCTAAATTGACGGAAATTTTACTTAAGTACATTGAATTTTAAATCTGAATTTTTATTCGGAACTATAATCGAATAAAAGCTACCTTTTAGAACATAAAATCACTTTTTTATCTAGTTTTATTCCACCATTTTCATTTCTATAAAATACGTAGAAAAAAATTTATTCATTATTTGATATTTTTCAATTGATTTAACATTAAAAAACTTTTGTAAATAAAATAATAAAAAAAAATACAAAAATTTATATATACAATAATATGTTAGATTAACAGAGATTTAACTACACTTTCCTCATTTAAATTTATAAACGACCATCTCTAGTATATCATGTTAGCACGAATTACAGAATTTTAATTTTTCTTTTCATTATTCGAGTAAACTTGATAAATGTTCAAAATTATCTTTAAAAAAAAAAAATAAAAAAAAATAAATAATAGTATTTTAAATTGAAAATCTATAACAAATTATTTTCATATTTCAAAATACGTAATTAATATTTTAATAATGTAATATTTTATCGCAATTAATAAAATAAAATAAAGTATTATTGTTTTCCATGAATAATAAAATATAAAATTAAAAAAAATTAACAATTTTATTCTATTTAAGATATTCAAGTATCTACTCGTAAATTTTAGATTTTTTTAATTTTAGCAATTCTACTTCAAATATATAGCTTTGATATATATATATATATATATATATATATATATATATATAAGGTAGTTAATAAATAGTTTTTAAATGCTATAAAAAGTAGTCTTTTACAATATTAATATAAACTGCCTAAAAGGTATTTAACAATTTTAATTTTGTTTTTGTAATTTTACAATAAAAAAAATGTATACCTTGATAAAAATATCTTATTTTTATATTTTCAAAAGTATAATAGTCTTTTAAATTTGAATATTGTCGAATATATTATTTTTATTTTCTCTTACAATTATATTTTGAATAATATTCAAATACTATTAAAAAAAGTTCAAGTTTCAGTATATTTACAACATGGAATACGAAATAAGTGTCTCAATGAACTGGATAAATAGATTCAAATTTAATTTCATTATTATTTAAATAATTTTATAATAATTATTTGTTATTAAAGATTAAATCTAATATTTTTAAATGTGTAATGATATAATACTTTTTCATACAAATTTTGTCCGTATATAATACTAATTTTTTAGACAAAATGATTCTTTAGAAAGATTTGCATATATACAATGGAATAAAAGAAAATTATTTTCTGAAAATGAAATACATTTTTTTTTTATACATTTTTAGAAAATGTTTTTAATTTAAAAAACATTTAAATGGAGTAGTTAATGTACTCTATATAAATCTGTTTTTTGTATAAGTGTCTGCAAAATTAAGTTTTTTTCATGAAAGGTAATCTGTTAATAATTTTATACTTGATTATATTCGTGTTTATTTGACTGAATGAATCTATCCTTAATGTAAAATATATATTATTAAAACGATTTAATAATCGTTTGAGAATATGATTCGATAATTATAATTACATGGTCTAATGAGAAATAAATACATGAAGTAGATTTCATCCATAAAATGCTGTGCAACTTATTTGAACAAGAAAACATTATAAGAAAAATGCGAATACGGCATAAGGAAGGTTACGATGAGGCGAAGCAATTAAAAGAGGAAAACATCGTTAAAGACAAAAGGAGTTTAACGATCGAGGCATAAAGAGCAGTTGGTGTCACTAGTGGGTGGACCGTTCGACCGCTGGATTGCATTGACCCGACCAAGATTCCCCCATGGCCTTTAGAATGCGACCACACATTCTCCCTCTTAACTCTCCGGATGGCGGCGTCTATTTCTAAGGTAGCCCGGACGAAATTTCAAACCACTTTCCAAACTCGCTTAAGTAATACGTGCATGCTTGCAATTTTGTGGTCATAACCGTTAGCAGCAATAACTAAGACCGCTTGTACTCACTCACAAGAAGAAAAGAGGCTGCTCGCCCAAGATGCTGCCTAATTGATGCACAAAGACGTGGGCTCCAATGTGTATGCCGATTGCTGATATTTTGTCGTTTCTGCATAATAAGCTTCGCGAAAGCCGTATATTTTTATATAACTAGCCGATAAAAAATATCCGACAGCTTGATAAATTTATAGAGCACAGTCCTTACAAATTTTACCCTCAAGTTTGTGGTTAAACAAAAAGTTTCTGTTAAATTATTTTTTTCGTACGATTAGTGGTTTGAATATGTAGAGTTAAAATTAGAATCAATGATTGTGCTACTTATATTTGTAATAATAAATTATTTATAATAATCAATTTTGTAGCAATTATATTGAGAATGTATGTAACATAAGTCAGATACGGTGTATATAGTAAATATAACAATAATATTATAAATAAAAATAAATGAACCGAGTGTTTTGTTATTAGAATCTATTATTAAATATTTTACTTAATTTATTTCCTTCGTGATAAATTTTGTATTAAAAGGTCTTAAGGAAAGACAATTTAGTAATATGATACAGTAGAAAAATATATTAAATACCTTCTATATGAAATATTCTAGGAAATATAATTGCTAATTTCAACTGACACAAATTATACAATACGAAAGTTATTTTCATTGCATTGATAGTCGATAATACGTATAGCTAGTAAAATCAAGTCTACTTATTCATATGTAGTAATTCATTTTTAAATATTGAGTAAAAACTTTACACAGAATCTGTAGTTAATTCATTATCGTAAGTCGGTATATTGGTATTCTGCATTATTTTATAATGTACATCGTTTCATGGAATAGTTTCCTTTCATTTTTTAATCTTTTAGTATATTCAGTAATCCAAATAATTCAGAGATTATTTTTAAACAAGAATTAATTAAACAATACATTAGTATGTATATTTTAAGGAGAAATCAGCATTGCATATACAATCGTAAAGAGCTAAAATCTATTAAAATTTACACAAATCATAAGACTGTATGATAAAATAACACTTAAATAAAATGAATATAATATATGTTCAATTATAAATTTACTTACCTTTTATTATAATCACAAAAACAAAATTAGATAAAAAATATCGTTTACTCCATTAGATTTCACTTTATATTTCCCTTTCAGTCTACAGAGTATATTTGTTTTACTACTAATAATAACTAACATCTTACATTTATTAATAGAATGATATTTTTGTTTCAAACCGAACGTTATTTTTTAATAAAAAATTCATTTGAGTGGAAAACACAAATTAACTGTATTAAAATTCAATATTTTATTTATTTTTGGCTCTTTTAATCTGATTTTCAAACATGTATTAGAATGTACTATGAGTGGAAATGTAATAGAAAATACAAAGTCTTGACATTGTAATCAACATAATTCATTTGCCAGTATAAGGAGTAGATCTACTACCTTGTTTGTGCGGAAGAATAGGATAAAATTATGTTCAAGTAAAGTCGATTTGTGTTAGTTATGTTTTTTATAACATAAAATTATTATAATTTTTATTAACGGGTTCTATGATAATTCAAAATGAAAATAATAATCATAAAAGTAAAATCCATAAATTATAATTTCTTTTTATATCATTCAAATTCTTCTATTACGTCTACGATATTTATTTAGGAATTATATATAAATTCGAAGATTTTATATGTTTATGAGTTTAAAATTTAATGTTGATTTGATGTTCAAAATTCTAAAAATATATCTAAATCTATTAATACGCAGATGATATATACATTTATTTATTTATTATTTATTTATTATTTTAATGAAAATATTCAATCTTTTAAAATAATGAAAGGTAATTCATTTTCTAATGATAGCTCAAATTAAAATACCGAATATACTTAGAAATTTGCTTTTTTTGAGATAAATAGTGACATGTTCAAATATAATGGATAATATGATTTTTAACTAGAGTTAATGTTTTTCTTACAATACCTACAAATAATTTTACTAATTTTAATTATCTATCATTAAATAATTATTTTTTTACAACTAAAATTTTTTATTTGAAAGTCTAAATATAATAAAAACTTTTAAGCTATCTGCATATTATAGTATCACAGTACAAATCATAATAATAATCAAGTATTTAACATCATAATTATAGAAGATATACTGCTTTTAATGTTTACATATATATAATATAATTGAAATATAATTGAAATTCTAAAATATTGAATTATACTATTATTGCAAAGGAAAACCAAGATATGCGGAATATTAAAAAACTAAATAGTTGTTAATGTGCACGTATGAAAAATAAAAATATATATATATACTTTTTTCATATGTGCACATTAACAACTATTTAGTTTTTAGTTTTATTATATATATCGAATATAAAAGTTCTATTGTTGATTCATATCAAATTTTGAATTGTGTAAAATTTGTCATTGATCAACCTACTACTAAGAAATAAATCTTGCAAATATGTAAATGATATGCTTTATATTATACATAAAGTATTTTTTCTTTATTTTCAATTTATTAAAACAATTAGTTTGTCTTAATTTTGTAATATCTATAAATAGTTATTTTTCTATTATTTATTTTAAAGTTATGCCATATTATTTATGCGACATTTATGTTGTTTTATTTTTTTTTTTAAATCACACGAATTAAACAAAAAATTGAATAAAAATAAATACTTTTTCTGAATGATTATAGTCAAATCTGAATTGAAGAATGAAGACTAATCAATTATAAATAATAAAAAATTATTTTAGTTTTATTGGAAATATTACTAAATATATATCTATTTTATAATCCTATTAATTAATAATAGTAAGAATTAATAATAATTTCGTTAATATAATTGATATTACTCGTTATTTAAATTATTAATTTAAGACATATCTTAAAAACATTGTAAATACGAATTTACATTATAAAACGTTTATGCTTATATTCATTTATGCCTAAATTCATCTACGAAATGGTTTAGTTATAAATACAAAATTTTCAAATACATATTTTGAGTTTTAATTATTTGATTGACAGCTAGTTTTAAACGAGTAAAAATTGAATTCAAATATCTAAAATTTGCAACATTAATAAGTATACTCGTCAAGGATATTCATCAACGATTCCATGTTACTAACTGATATTTTCATTTGATCAAAAAATTTTAATCTAAATTTAATCTAAAAAAAGAAAGTTACAGTACAAAAGTAAGGTTATGTTTAGCTTCTCATTCTTCGTTATTACGACTATTCTACTTCAATAGAGTAATAACCTACTTTTAACGAGCAAAATTTTTACTCGCATCAATAGCTAGATTACTTTTGATTTTAAAGTGACTGACCTTACAATTTTAGATTCAAAAGATTAAAATTGAGTTTTGTATATAGTATGCATTTCAAATTACCTCGCAAATAAAATACCAAAAATTTTTAATTCAAATTAAAATATTACTTACTTCGGAAACTGGTACGAAAGCACTAGGTCCATCGAATGCAGGCTCGGGTACTGGTAGTCCTCGGTCCTGTAAATAACGACGATAATAGAGATAAAATAATAATTTCATATATATTCCGAACTTATTTAAGCTAATTTTTAATATTAGTAAAGAGTAACTAATTATGTGAAAGTTTTTAAAAAAATGAATACATTTTCATTTTTTTTCTAAAGTTTTTAATTTACACACTCTCAAAATTTAAATTAGTAATTCGTATAGATTTTTTCATTTTTTAATAAAAAATCTTAAAAATAAATTCTTTATTGCATTTAATATGAATAAATTGTTGCCTCTGCTATGAAATATGAACTACATGTACTCTTCTAAATTTGTAACAATAAAAATAATAATTTTATTTTTGAAATAATTTGTTAAATAAATTATATAAGCTTGTAAAAATATGAAAATTCATTTTGAAAGTTTTTTTAATATTACGCACTTTATTCTATTAGAATATATTGGAATATTTAACGATGACAACACTTTTTGCAATAACATCTTATTCTTTTGAGAAATAAAATTTTTTTAATTTTGAATATGTAAAAGTGATACATATGCAGACAAACGCATGTACGGTGAATATTAGGGTATGTAAATATTTTGCATCACTTAAGATATATAAATATTCATTGTATAGAAAGTACAGTAAGTCTATCGTACAAAATATTTATTGTCTTATTTATAAGCTTATAATTTTATTGTACAAAAATTTATCTTATAATTTAGCTATTCGATAACTTTGACCTTTTAACAAAATTCAAAGTTTTCAATATAAAGTCAATATTTAGTTTTCATGGTGAATTGAAAATTAATAAATATCGCAGAGAAATTAAATTAAAAAATTTAAATAATTATTGCGACGAAATTTTAATATGTCAGTGAAACAAAATTATACGAATTTTGATATAATTAGCTTATTATATTTAATTCATTAGCTTATATTTAAATGATAATATTAAATTCTATATTAATATTATTTAAAGTATGAATACAAATGAAAAAGTATTAATGAATAATTTTATCGAGTTCTTTAATCAAAGATTACAATTAAAATATTTGAAATAATTTCTACTAAAAATCATCATACGCAATGTGCGTTCCTGTATAAAAGTGAATTCAATGTCTATCGTTATTTTCAAGTTGAAAAGGAAAAAATAAAAATATTAGAATTTATAAAGTATATCTTGTAGACTTTCCCACTTTGTAACGACAGGATTAAAGCCGAAAAGCGATATACTACTCTACTTATTTATAACAGTCCTATAAATGTAACTCTACTATCGTTATTCGTGTTTTAACTATAGCTCGTAATACGTGTATTCTGTCCCTTTGCGCCAAATCTGATGTGCCGAAGAAACTACAAAATCGTAAATCAAAGCCTAATGGCTTGAAATTTCAGGGATATAGGAGAAAACGTCTACAATTGCTCGACTAGCTCAGTCGGTAGAGTACGAGACTTTAATACGAGACTTTAAATGTCGGGGCCGTAAGTTCGAGCCTCAGCCCCCCTTCCCCCAACCGCGTTCAACATTATTTTTTACTTTACATGCAATTTAATTAATTCGAAATTTATTTCAATTAAAATTTCTTTCAAAATCGTTAAGATTAAAATGATTACGCGACATTTTGTTGATTTTATTTTCATTATAATGTATCAATTGTTAAAAGATACCTGTATTATCACTTTATTTTATGTTTTAATATGTTTTGTTTTAATAATAAATCTTTTTTCATTAAAAATGTATTAATTATATATATTATTATACCAGTAATTATTGAGGAACTATCGAAAGTCTCGATTAATATTATGTCAAAACCTATTTGATCAAATAATATTGTATAATGTCGGAAGAACTATATTAATTTAAAGTAGTCATTTACTAATAAATATTTGATAGTGCTTGATAATACAGCAATATTTATATATTGTCAATATGTAAATTTGAATGCAATTGTTTTTGATATTAGCATGACAGATATTAAGTTTAAAAATAGTACATAATCAAGAGGTTGATAATTAATTAGTATAAACAATTGGTAATTTATAATACATAATTTTTGAAAATTCTGCAAAATGCAATTGAAGTGGATCGATTGCCTATCATGGTCGATAATGTCAAGATCTAATACATTTTCTTTTTTTGTAACAAATATTGTTTAAGTGAAATTTCGAAATAATTACGACTATTAAATGTAATTTCAATTTTCTAAACTAACAAATTAATTTTAAATTTATTTCAAATGCTAAAATATTATAGATATGCGTTTTCAAATAATTCTATCGATTAAGATTAGCTTATAAAAACTAGAGCGTCGGTAAAGTAGACAACCCATAAATCAGCCAAATGGTTTCCATTCATTTTAATATATTTTATATTATATTATATTACATTATATTAATTAAAAATTAATGATAAAATATTGTTTAAATATATAAAATTCATACAATTACATAACTATATTTAGAATATAAATTAAAAATTTTAAGCAAGTTCAATAAAAAATTTGAGTGCAATGCCTTTAGTGATAGTATTTTCATAATTTGTACGAATTCAGTAAAAAATATTTCGAATCTTAATTATTAGATCATCTGATAAATTCATATTATGGGTGAAGTCATAAGTTGTTAGAGGAATATTTTTTACGTTATAATTAATGCAAATATTCTTCTTTGTAAAGTAAGAATTGAAGTATACCTGGAATATTTTCTTGTAACAATGCCATTGAGTCATCCTAATCATTTAAGATAGTGTGAAACGATTTTCCTGGCATCGATAATTATAAAAGTTGAGGGTTCTTCCATTATTATTTATACGCTTTTAATATTTTCAAACCAGCCAAAATAAAAAAAAACTCAAATTAACAATCAAATATAAATATTAATTTAAAAACTTGGTACAATAACTCATTAAAATATTCCATATTTTACATTTTGTTGGAACTAATTTTTTAAATGCTTATTTAATAACATTGAATTTATATATATTCATTTTTTGTTTTACTTTTGTTTTCTAATTTCTATTATGATTATTATTATAATATTTGTTTGTATATTTATTTATTTAAGTATTATGTTGCATCATGAGATAGTATCAATAATGCAATTATACATAATTGACTTATTGTAAGTAGCTTTTATCTGTAGATAACAGTATATATGAATTAATGAATTAATTTATTCAATTTTTATCTATTCCAATGATAAAACACGAATTCTGACAATAAAATGTAATAATAATTTAATAACGCATAATAATATTGTAACATTATATGCAGAAAAAGATTTAAAGAGAAAGTAATCTTTAAAAATACAATTTATGTAATGAAATTAAAATTTTAACAACGCATAGATCAAATGAAAAATATATTCGCACATAATCAAATATTTAAAAGATAATCAAATTATCTTTTTTTTTTTAACGTATTAAACAGGATGGTTTACATTTATTTAAGAAATACAATTTCAGCTTATTTAATTATAATTTTAAAAGTATATGATAGCATAAAAATGCTTCAATTACATTTAAATTATACTGATACATCGATATTTGTTTAAACTACTTCCGCGACCTTCGTTCGTTTAAATTATATAACGATAAGCTCCTCGAGCGCCTCGAACGCATCATTCGAATTTAATTGTATTTTTAAACCACTTTAGCATGAAGTGAAAAGTGACATTCCATTGGAGCAACTTTAAATGTACAGACAATTTTTACACGCTTATTTTTATCCTCAATAAATTCGTACGATCTTTTAAAAAATAAATATAATTATTACAGTTTGCACTGTATCCTAAGATTATGGGTAGTAATTATGGTTAGGAATAAACGACTTTTTGCGACTCGAATTATTATGCCAAACTAGAAATTAATTCTTATAATTTTTTGATTCTTCAATCTGTCAAGACGAGGCAGCGATGCCGGTCACGGGGATAAGCGCGTAAAGCGTAGGTCAAGCGAATGTATTTAAAAAAAAATAATTGGCTCGTTATGAAAGAGGTCAAATTCATATTGTCTAGCCTCGGCACCTCCACACTGAAATTACCTTGATCATCTGCATGATTTCCGTACACTTGATCCTGACGTTCTGGAAGGGACAGTTGACGCTCAGCCTAAGTATCACTGGCAAATGTAGACTGACCAGGCTAAGGTACTTATTAGCCTGGGCCTGACGCGGTCCATCCAGTGCGTTTCCCAGATTCAGCATTCTGCCGACGTCCCCGGGCGTTACGACCTCAGTTGGGCTGTCAAGAAGTCCTCCCTCGGCACTCTTCCAGGGCACGTCCTCGTTTTTCGACATGAATCTCTTGGCCTGTCCGCTGCTACCAGGCGGTCTTTTCTCGCCGCCGGCAGCCTCCTCGTTAAGAAAGCCGTCGAGGGTATTAAATACGACCCTTTCCGCATCCAGGGACGTCCCGTATAGCAGGTCCTCGCTACTCTCGCGAAACTTCCGACTGCGCAGCTCAACGTTACCAAAGTCATCATCAAACTTGGGGCTCTTGCCGTACACGCGCGTATCCGCATCAAGCTCATCGTCCTCGTCGAAGAGCTTCTGGCGACCGCTTTTGATTCTGATCTGATGTCTAGGGCCGCGCTCCTCGTTCAGACCCTCGCAGGAGGCGAACAGTCGGCGTTCGCTGTCGCTGCTCGAGCCCAAACGTCCCTCGAACTCCCGGAGCCTATGGCTCGGCGTGCAATTACACTCGGGCTCGTTGGGTTTGCCATCGACGCAGTCAACGCTGTCCGGGCTCGGTTTCCGTGCGAATATCGTAGCCGCGCCAACGCTGCGCGAATAAAAGCCTTCACTGTCTCGCGGCTGCGACCGGCATCCGAGGTTCCCATTTAGAAGATTTTGCGAGTCCGCGTCCCAGTGGTTATTGTTGGGACTGCCAACGCCTCCAAGCCAGCTCTCGACGGTGGTACGCACGGCGGCCAGGGCAACATTTCGGGCTGCCTCATCGCGCGCGCACAGTGGCGCCAGGAACTTGGTTACGAGCTCCACTTGGTCACCCTTCCTCGAGGCAGAAGAGCCGGCGCTGCTCGTATCCTCGTACATTCTTCAGCGCTTGTTCTCGTCCTCTTTTCTTGTCCTCTCGCTCCCTCACTCCTTCTTTGTGTCGGCTCTCTTTCTCTCTCTCTCTCTGTCTCTTTCTCTCCTGGTCTCGGCTGCTGATACCTCGCTCCAGCACCAAGCGGTTATACTCGATTTTTTAGCTCGAATGATTCATTGGAAGAATTATGCCGTGTCCGTCCCCTTCTTTGTTTCTCTCCGCTGTAATTATTCTACGTAGGAAAAAACAAAAGCACCGCTTTTAAAGATTTGTTCTGATTTTCTTTCTTTTGAATAAATTAAGTATATCTTTAAAGGCTATCGAATGTTAGCCTATATTCCCCCCTCCCCGCCCCTCTAACGACTAACGAACGAGCAAAATGGTTATTTTTTAAAGAAAATTGCTACGCTCGATAATGATAATGATAATGATAATGATAATGATAATGTTAGTCACTCGCTTTCCTTTGGGCACACGACGGTTTGTTGGTTGTGTAGTTTTGTAAATAATAAAGAACGAGCTGCGTGTCGACCTACTACTTTTGAATGCTGTGGTTGCACTGTAAGCGCATAAAATACCTCGTCAACGTTTTCTTTCTCTTATAGGCCTAAATATCTTTTCAAGCGAGTCTAAGCGCTTGGACTAAAATCTTTATTCGCCAATTTTCTAGGAGACGAGTTTAACCGCGCCAACTAAATTTCAAACGCCCGACACAAACGTCCATTGTCTTCATAGAATTTAATTTTTTCTCTTCGTTTGTCCTCACAATAGTGAGATTACAGTTAACATAGCGCACTGTTCGAAAAATAGTAAAGCTGCCCGTGAGCACTACCGCGAAGGAGGGGGGAGGTGGCGAGGGACTGACGAGAGGTGTCAAAAAATTGCCGAAAAATCCGTTATGTAGTTTGGGAGCGATGACGAACGGGTTTGAACAAGATTGTTGTACGATGCAGGCATATTCTCGAGATCATTTTACGTGTATGCCGCCGTCGGCGGCGGCGACGTTGCCATCAGCTGAGAGCTCAGCTGTAAAACTATGTACACCACGATTTTGCCCATATTGATTATAGAATTCCTGGAAATATAAAGTTTCGCCAGCCTCCGTAACTTCTTTTGTGCGTTTTACAATTTTTATTCAATCTCGCACAATGCCATTCTTTTTTTCTATTATTGCTAATTACAGCGCACGGAATTACGTACATGCACACATGCGCAAATGCATGTATGCACATATAAAATCTTACATTCTAGCATACATACGGATGTACGATATGAACGAGCGAACGTACGAGCGAACGAACGAGCAAGCGAACGAGCGAGCAAACGAAGGAATAAGCGAGCGAACGAACGAACGAACGAACGAACGAACGAACGAACGAACGAACGAATGATCGAGTGATCGAACTTACGAACAAACGAATGAACGAACGGACGAATGAAAGAGCAAATGACGAGTGAGCGAGCGGTATAAAGCCGTAAAAATAAGAGAATTTCGCATATGACACATCGAGCGACCGAAATTTCCTCCAATCATACTGTACCGAAACAAGAACGAAAGAATAATAAACCGCCGGGGCAGCAAAATCAAAAACAATGAAAAACACAAAAACACAATCAAAACAAAACAAAACAAAAACAAATAGAATATAATAAAATAGAAGCAACAACAAAAAGCACTGATGGTACCTGACGAGCTCGTATATCTTGGTACGTGAAGAACGTAACAGTAAGATTGTTCACGAACAAAACTTTCACGCGGAGAGCCCGAGTTAACAATCGTCACGATCGCTCGACTGCTCGCGCAGGATCTTGCCATATCTCGGTGCAGGTGCCAGACGAAGACAAATCACAAGAGGAGGATCAATCTATACGAGCCGTAGCGACGGGATAATACGGGCAGGCGACGCGGGCGCGAAATCGAGCGAGGACGAGCGAAGGGTCGCCGCGACTCGCTGTACGAAAGTACGTGCGGGACTGGGTACTGCTTGTCGTGGCGGGGCTCTGAGCCCATCAGCTGAGAGGGTCCAGCTGAAAGACGACGACGATTGTGCGCCAGATTCCACTCTCCCAGGTGTGCGTGCGGTGCCGTCGTCGATAACGGTAAGCGGTGGCCTGCCGTGACACCGCACCGCGCGTCCCCCCTTGTCCACGAACGCGGGTGCACGCACACGCACACGCACACGCACACGCGCGCGAACAAACGTAATCACGGGCGCCAGCACTCGCCGCGTTCCGCGATTAAAGCGAACGGCGCTGCTACTCACGGCGACTCGGTACCGACTAGCGGGGCCCCCCGGGAGACAAAGGAGAGGCGCTAGGAGTCGAGGAGGAGCCCCTACGGGACGACGAGCACGGCAATGGAATCTTCCAGCGCGAGCCGAGTCGCGTTACTAGCTAGCACTACCGGCGAGCCGTTCCCTCTTACGTGCCCACCCACCGGTGGCCCCGGACTTCCCCGCTCACCTGCACAGCCCTGCTCGCGGGTCAGCCGATCTGCCTCGGCCCCGGGGATGCGCGTCTCGAGGAGCTACGGAGCCGCGGTCTGTATCGACCCCCTCGACCCTTACCTCCAGACAAATAACCAGCGTAACACTCACCACTGACAGCTCGAGCTGTCAGGCAATCGTGAGCTGCGGAAGAGACGGGGGCTCCCCGTCGGCGATTCAGGCTTTACACACTGGCGGCATCTGGTTCGAGATCTCCGAGACTCTCCGTCCTCGGAACTCGGCCCGGGAATGTAGGGAGCACACGGAGGAGGCGTTCGACCGTTTATCGCCGCGCGCGGCCGACGACAATGATGAACTTGACTGCGAGGCCAGGAAAACCGCTGCCCCAATAGTAGGAAGCTACTTTATCCGTCGGTGCCCGGCGCGCGAATATCCGGCACCTTTAATATAATTCCTCGCATGCGCATTGCCTCCCGCATCTCGGCCGCTTGCAACGTATCTACATCTGCAGCGCGATTCAACCCTCCCCTTATTGATAATCGCGCTTTTACAAAGCTTTTTCGCCAATTTGGTAGCGCTAGTCGTGTCAGTTAGACGTGCTCGTCGAATGAGATCGATCGATGTGCTCGCATTAATATTCTAGTCAATTATAGTAATAATGGCCACGATGATTACCACGATGGCTACCCGTTGGGTAATAAGGGTTTAATGAAGGACTGGGGTAGAAAGCCGGTTGCGATTATCAAGTCACTTATTATATAGTAGCGTAATGCCCGTATGCTTGGAACTTTGGTTAAATGAGTTTGAGATGAGATGTAGGGGAGGGATATTGATTAAATTCCCGCGAAATGCGCTCTGCTGTTAAGAAGTAAATACTTGCTCGATGCCACTGAAGAGGTATCATTGTCGAGAAGGTGTCACGTGCTTTATTACGTCACAAAAAAAAAACCGAATTCCCAATCAAAAGCAATCAGTATGTGCTTCAACGCATTCTCCTATCGTTATCGTACGTACAATCGGCCATTAGAGGAAAAAACTTGAGTCAACATTACAGTGTGTGTTGCGCATGGATGTGGTCATACGTAGATCATATAGAAAACGATCCTCGAGAATCATTACGCTAGGCGGCGACAAACCGACCATCCTCGAATACACGAGTACGAGTGTGTCCATTGGTAGGACTTTGCGCAATCTCCGGCGAAAAAGCCAAAGTGCGTGTTCTTTTGGCTTTTATTTGAAGGGAGAAAGCCTATATAATACTGTTGCTGATGTTCTTGCTTCGGCGAGCCGGAGAAAGAGCAGACGATATACGCATTCACTGACTTGTGAATTAAAGGCCAAAGGATGAGGCTTTTTCAATAGCGAGGATCATAACGGAATATGTTAAATTAAAAACGATATATAGTAAGTTACCTTTACAATTGATAGTTTAATGATAAAATCCTATTTAGCTTGGTTAACACCGATTGCTTTGTGAAATTTATCTGTCGCGTGACTACATTTTGCTGAATAATCTCAATAATCGGATGGTCGCCTATTGACGTCGGTAATACGTCGGGCCATATAGATTACCTATTATTATTATTGCTTTCTATGACTTTTTGGCCTACCTTTTGCAAATGAAAAAAAAATTGATTTACTATTGTGCAAGGACACTTTCGTATATTTTTTTCTTTTTAAATAAAGACTATGTTCAAGACGACCGTTGTAAATATCGTTACAGTTTAATTGAGCCATAGAATTTATATGTTATCCAATTTTTTAATTTGTGAATACCACAAGATGAAAAATCATTTAAACCATATTATTTTTTAACCATGATTTAATTAACATAACCAATAATTTTGTATTTACTTTTAGGCAAACTTTTCCTTGAATTCATGGAAAATGTGGTCCAAATTTTTTCAACACTATAGGGATCCATATTTAGTCTCCAGAATTCAAGAATTTTTTGGTGTTCAAATTCATTACAATGAACATAGTAAAAACAAAGCAATAAATACAATTAATGATTGGACAGCAAAAAATGAAAAAAATAGCCCAGCAAATGCTAATTCGCATTTATCGAAGAATGGACATGTAAACCATGAGATCGAAAGAACAAATAATAATCATCAAAATGAATCTCGTTTAAATAGTGATAATGCATCCGCTATTCATGTCGAAGATAAAATAAGTTATAAGATAAAAAATTACTTTTGGTATTATTTATTTCTTTTTGGAACGGAATTAGGTGATGAAGTATTTTATTTAACATTTATTCCATTTTGGTTTTGGAATATTGACGGATCTGCTGGGCGTAAAATTGTGCTTGTTTGGGCAACAATAATGTCAATTGGACAAGCTTTAAAAGATATTATTTGTTGGCCTAGACCTTCGTCTCCACCAGTAGCAAGATTACAAAAAAAATGGTCATTAGAATATGGAATGCCATCGACACATGCCATGATTGGAGTTTCCATTCCTTTCAGTGTTATTCTTTTCACAATGAATAAATATAACTATTCTATAGTTGCTGGCTGTATTGCTGCAATTTTATGGCAAGATATTTTATGCTAATAATAAAATTAATTTTGAATTTGATAAACTTAATAAAAAATAATGATTATTTTGAAACAGTTTTTTTCATGTATATTCATATACTAGAGCTTATATAATTAAAAATATTAACTATTTACAGGTGTTCGTTAATTTGTGTAAGCAGAATATATTTGGGCATGCATACTGTATTAGATGTACTTGTTGGATTAATTTTATCCATTTTATTGATGATCCTATTTGTTCCATTGGTAAATATATTGGATTACTATTTTCTTACTAATGGTTGGACCCTCTTAGCATTTGTAATCATTAGTATATTAATAATAATTTATTATCCACGCAGTGATAAATGGACACCAACAAGGTATAGTTCATTTTCTCAAATTGTTGATATTTTTTAAAAAAATATGAATTTATATTTTCTTACGTAGACAAATTTATAAATAAATAATTTTTTAAATTTCTTATTCAAAATCATAACATATTATTATTATAGAGGAGATACTACTCTTGTTATTTCCGTAACTGCTGGTGTTCATGTTGGTGCTTGGCTAAACTATAAGACTGGAGCATTTGTAATGCCAATTCAGCCTCCACCTTATGAAATCATATGGCCATCTTATTTAATACTTGGCATAACAACTTTAAGAACAATTTTTGGCTTTTGTTGTGTATTAGGCACCAAAGTGATTTGTAAAACTCTTACTTATAATACAATGTGTGCTATATTGCAAGTTAACTCAAAGGAATTAATGCAAAGCAAAGATTCCTTAAAGAATAAAAAGAAAATACTAGTCGATTTGGTTTACAAATATATTACTTGTTTTATGATAGGTTTCAATATTGTTTATTTACTACCGAATATCTTTGCCATGATAGGTATAGAACGCCCAACTTTCTACACAGAATAATAAGTAAACATTACTTAATAAATGTTAAATATAAATAAGATAATTGTTAAAACTTATGTTCATACAATCATAATTTGTATTTTATCATATATAGCAATTTTTTATTTCAATATATATGTTCAATACAATAAAAATTGTTTTTAACATTATTTTCATAAAAATATTTACTTATGAATTTTTATTCTGAAAGGATTGTATTATAATAAATTTTGTGGACCAATGAATTATACTTTAAATCTATTTATATATTATTACAAAATACTTTACGTATTAACTTAGTTATGCAAAAAATAATTTTTAATTTATACACTTTTTAAAATTAATATCAGTTTAAGAATCTGTAATAATAAAAAAATTTTATTTATAAAAATGCAATAATTTATATTAATTGCAAAATAGTATCTTACATTTAAATTGCTATCATAGTTTGCAATACTACATTCATTATCAATATGGTATGGTATGAATATATCAATCAAAGTATTATTCTTTTGATTTTCAATTATTATACGATTCTCTCCAAGATCTATTATAATATCTTCAATATTTGACGAAGGCAAATAAAAGAAACCAATTAAATTTTTTCTATTATCTGATTTAACAATAACATAGTTTTGCTCCTTTATATTTTTTGTCTTAATTGGTTTTTGTTTATATTCAATATTATCAGTTATATGCTCATCAAGTACTTCGATCAAAGGTTTTTTTAACAAAGGTTTTTTATTTGAAGGCATTCTTGCCTCTCGATCTGCTATATTAAATTTATCCAGAGCTCCCATTACCTATTGTTTAATAAAACCATTTATTAATAAAAATAAAAAAGGTTTGATCAGTAATTCCTGTTCTTTAAGGACGTTAAACCTTGCAGTTTTTCAAAACAACATATTTTGAGGGATCTATAAGTTTTCCATATTTCTCCTTAATCGCATTAAGAAGTACTAGAACAGTAAATTTCCAAAAACATGGTCTTCCCATACATTTTTCAAAAAACCTTGTGTTTATTAAGATATCAAATGTCGATCTATCAATACCATCTAACAATAGGTATATATTTATAAATATATTAAAATATCTAATATTAATGTGAAATTTTTGAGATTATGATATAAACCTTTATCCTTAGACATTCTCTCAAATCCTATTGCCATTGGAATAAGGAAAGTAATTTCTTCTTTAGCCATCTCCTGTAAAAGTTCCATATCGCATATGTCTTTTGGGGCACATATTTCTGTTGAATGGCAAACATTAACAAAAAGTTTATCACCAGTGTTTGTCCAAGTTTTGATACATGCACCTAGAGTTGTAAAAAAATTGAAATATATTAAATCAGATTAAATTAAGAAGAAGTAAACCATAAAATAAATATATATATATATATATATATATATATATATATATATATAATCATGAATTGAAAAATTTAATTTGACAATAAAAAAATAGTTTTACCAGGTAACGGAATAACAGTTTTATAAGATTGGCATGGTTCTGAGTAGTTTTTTCTCATGTTTTCTTGTAACCAAGATAGTGGTTGGTCTTGAATTTCCTGCTAAAAATTATGATTTTCAATTACATATTAATCTAACATTGTTAATAATAGAAGTAATTAATTCAAGTATATCAACGTATAACTTACTGATACTATTTGCAAGTTTTTATTAACAGCATTCTCATCAATATCAAGTTTCATGTTAACAGAAATTTATTACTCAATATAAACCTATAATGAAATAAACAGAAGTATTCATTATATTAATTGTGTTGTTCAAGTTATTAATAAATTATTTTTAATATTATCAATTATAATTACAACCACCAAATAAAAATAATTTTTTCTATAATTTACATATAAATATTATTTATTAAAAATTAACTTTGTTAATTATGTTGTATGCAATAAGAAATATTTTTAACCTTAAAATGTAATAAAATTTAAAAAATCAATAATGTATATTATTACAGTATTAGTTTTTTTTTCTCAGTATTCTCTTTTCGTTATTACTTGACCGACGATTCAGCTGTATCGTTAAATTGTAAAATACTCACAAACTCTATGGTTAGGTTATATTAGGTCCAATTCGAGTTATATATATTTATTGTAAAAAGATATCTTTGAGTAAAAAATTTGAGTATATAAAATATTTGAACAATTGACTAAATCATTATTGCAAGTCTATAATGTTTTTAATTAATAGTACATAATAATAAATACAACTGATTAGTAACTATGAAAACAATAATATAAATGTTGGCGATGGTTGTACTCTGAAATTGAACGAATATTTTAAATATTTTTTGAAAAGTAATATATGTCGTAATTTGCTAACTAAATTCATTTTTAATTACTATATATATCTTCAATTCATCTTGGATTCTTATTGTATTATTGTATATATTATGTATGTAATAAATATATAGATTGATATATTCATTATATGAATATCAATAAAATAAGTCAAGTAATTAATACCTACTATTATTATTAAATAGACAAAAATTACTTAAAAATGAAAAAGAAATATATAAATAATATATTAATGATATTATGATGAGAAATAGTTGATTATTTGTGGTACTCGTTTTTGGAACTTCGATGTAGTTTACTATTGAAACATTTTTTAATATTAGTAATACTTCATTTAATGTAGAAGACTTATTAAATTATTATTTATACCTATTATTATTTTTAGTAGTTTAATATTAATAGATTTGAAATGCAATATCATTTTTAAAATGCATGTATCGTATACTATATAACTTTTTAAATTTACATTTTAGAAATTTGCCCTTTTTATTATTTATATTTGGTTCTTACGTTATATATTATTTTAGATTTTAATTTAATGTTTATTTGAAATAATTACAATTTATATTAATATTAAATAATTATTAGTTAATATTAAGTAATCCATAGGTTAATTAATTCATATTAAGCAGCAATGGCTTTACTTTGGATACCAATAACTTTATATATGTAGTAGATAAAGAAAAGAATAATAAATATTATAAAAATATTTAGTCGAATAATGTTGAAATACTACAAATAAAACATTTAAAGGGTAAAACAGAAAATAATGATAATAATATATATGAAAACATACCAGTTGTCAAATATTATTTGACACCATTGTACTACAGATGACTAGTATATAAGAAAAAGGACATATTGTAAATTAAATGCAACTTATTTCTACATCTTATGATAGTACTAGTGGTAATTAATATTAAATTATAAACTTAATAAATATCTAACAATAATTGGTAAATTGTCTATTATACACACGATATTTATTAAAATCAAAAACTGATATTTTATTTAAGTTTTTCAGATAATCACCTGTATTTTCATTGATTTTTTGACTGGATTAATAGAATTTCATTATAGAGTTTACTTATTTTTTATTTTAATTATTTTATTTCAGATTTTATTTTAAGCTAAAACACTCATTTTTAAATTTATGTAATAATATTAGAATTTCGACATACATTAAGGAAAACAATAATAAAAATATTTTTAATATTAATTTCAGATTTACAAACTAATAAAAATTCATGGTACTGGAGAAGTAATTCCTTCAGAGACAAAAGTTATTCTTGAACTTCATGCGAGTCTTTCAATTTAATATTTTTTCACTATACTAAACAAATGTCTGTTCGCTAAGCGATGAATTACACAAGGACCTAAAATTAATATTATTAGTATAAAAAGATTTGACACATCTATAATTTATAATCAATCAAATATGGATATTTTGATGGTTTCCCATGTATTCAACCAAATTCTAAAGTTCTATTTAAAATGAGAATTAGATAATAGTTCTTATATATAATGATTTAAGTTCATCAAAATAATTATTTAACAATTACAGCTAAGGATATTTTTAATGTGAATAAAATAAAGGTATAAGCGAGGTATAAGAGAATATCTTTTATTATTTTTAATAAAAATTAATGTTATATGTGTATAATATCATTAAATATCAATAAATTTTTTAAAGATAAATAGAGGTGTATATTACTTAAAATATTTAAATGGTTGGAAAATAATGAATAAAAATAGACAATGAATAAATTATTATCTAGAATACTTATAAATGTAATGGTCTGTTATAATAAAATCAGTGAATCACAATTAGCCTACAAAAAAATGAAAAGCATATTTACAAAATATGTGTTCTATTTTAAATTTATTTCTTGAAAAATATATAATAGACATTAAAGCGTAATAGGCATTTAATAGGCATTAAATATGCATAGATAAAGTAAAGTTTTAACAGAATTAAGTGAATATGGTAAAGGCATAAACTTTTTACCAAAAGACTTCATATTACATACCAAAATGAAATATTTATAAAGACATTTAAAAGGTAAAATAATTTATAAAAATTTAAACTATTTAATTCATTTATAACTACATAATTCAACCATACAATTTATAACTATAAATAATATTAAAGATTGAAGATTTGCAAATGATATATAGTTAGTATTTATAATCAGTCAGTTTTATACAAAAAACTTTGAATCTTGTTAACAAAAATGAAAATAACGTATTAGAAATAATTATTAAGTAAATATGCAAGTCTATTCTTAAAGCCAGTATATTAAAATTTCAGGTGCTTATAGATTTTCTACTAAAGATCTGAAATGCACTTACGGAGTAGCTGCTTCTTGTAATTTATTTATCAGTAAGCTAGTAAAATTTCATGTTAAAGTATTTGACCTTACATAAAAAAACTATTATTTAGAGAAAGTCACAAATACTTTATTTTTATTAAAATCAGTTTTATTTACATGTGATATATATTTAAATTTATATATTGAGTATAAAAAAATTTGTAATTACTTTTTACATTATAGTTTTTAATTTCCATATATCAATATATAAAATTTATAATTGATAAATAATATATATACAATATATTAAAGAAATATTTGATACTTAATCAATTATTGATGTTAAAACAAAATCATAAATAAAATAGTCAACATTAAAAAGAAAATATTTTAGATATATGTTTTGTAATTATTATTATTAATTAATATTTCTTTAATACTTAACATTCAATAATTAATACTTATCGTTATATCTAATTAATTGTTAAATAATAATTATAACTAATACATTTTTAGAATAAACATACTCATCCTTGCTTTGTTTTTTCATAGTCATTTTTTATTTTATTAAAATTTAAAAATTAAAAATAATACATTTGAGTATATTAATATAGATGTGATGATTAATATTAATTTAATTAATATTGATTTAGAAATTATATTTATAAATTGTTTTAAAATTTGTTCAAATTTAATGTTACAATATTTATTAATGAATTTGCATAAATTATTGTAGGTAATGGCATACTGGCGATGCAAAAAACAAACTTTTCTATCAAGAATATATAAATTTAAACGCAGTTATATAACGATAATAATGATTGTATTTAGTTTCATTAGGTTAGATAAGTTGCGTGTATAAAAGAAATCTACTCCTATTTCTAGGATTAGTATCAGAAAAAAATCAAAACAAAATGATTTCGCTCATCGTACATTTCTTCTTATTTATAATTGCAAGTAATATTAAAATTAACTATTTAGTCTTACAGTGCGTTTCTTATAAGAGCATCAAATTTAATTTTGCAGAAATACTAAAAATTAATAATAATAATGCTTAAATAAACACTAATTAAAAGTGCTGTAGAATTAATGAATGAATGAATGCATAATTTATGAACAATATAATAAATATAATTTTTCTTGTTTTGTATTTTGTTTTAATAAAGCTAGTAATATTACTGCTGATGTACCAACTCGACAGCAATTTGAAAATTTGCCAGACTTTCTCTTGGAAGAAGTTATACTGGATAGTTACATTAATTCATTGTCAACACTCCCAGAAGATTTTTTATTCTTGACAAATGTATTAGATCCTATTATGGTACCTGAACGAGATATCAGTTTTTCTTTATTCACTAGAAAAAATCCAAGCGAGCCTCTAATGCTTAAACTCGACGACATTATAAGCTTAAGAAATTCAAATTTTATCACTCTTGGTATAACAAAAATAATCATTCATGGCTGGACCGATAATGGAAATAGTTCTTGGATACAAGATATCCGTCGAAATTATTTATTAATGGGAAATTATAATATTATTGTTGTCGATTGGTCAGCAGGATCTTTAAAAGAATATTTAGTTTCTGCAAGCTTAACAAAACAAGTTAGTATTAGAACATTTTCAAAAATGTTGAACAAATTAAAATAATTATTTTACTATTATATATTGACTATTAATAAAATAGAATCCACATATTTTATTTAAAAATTTTAATAACTTTTGATAATTTGCTTCAATTACATTAACATTTTATAATTATTTAATTCGCCGTTGCATGTACATATATAAACACTTTAAGTTTTTATAATAACAGTTAAGTAAAAACATACATACGTTTATTTTGCTTACTATTCTATATATTCATATAATATTTATCTTATTTTCTTATAATATTGAAGCTTAATGCTATATTTCATCTATATATCTATATATCATATACTGTATTTCATATATCGGGACGAAATATAAAAGTATCAAAAATAAAATAAAATAAAATCACAATAAATTTATCTATTACATTATAATTTTCTAATAATTCATATGTTTTGTTTAACATTTTCAAATTAAAATAATATTATTCTAATTTTGGCTTATATAATTATTTTTTGCATGAAGTAATGTTTTAGCATATTACAATTTTTTATGCTGTTAGTATAATATTTCAGAATTTTATAATACTTTGTCATTAAATGTATTCAACTTTTGACATTGAATATATCAAATATCATATTATTATTTAAAAATAATAATACTTAGAATAATCAATAATAAATTTTAATTTTGCTACATAACTTACAATAAATTTTTTGATTTTAACTAATTTACGAATTAAATTTATTATATTATTAAATATTTATAATAAGATGATTTATAAAAATTTATTCTAATAACAATATGTCTGTTACATATGTTTGAATTTTTTAAAACTAATGTTTTTCATAAATGTTGCCATTTTTGTAGAAAAATTGATAAATAGTTGTATAATTTATTTTAATCGCATAAGTTAGGGAAACTAATTTTTACTTAATCTATATAATTTAAATTTAAATATTAAAAACAGTGCATGGTAAATAATATATATTTATAAAATTAATATTAATAGTAAAATTTATTTATAGCTTAAATAGATATGTATAAAGATGTTATATAATTAATTCAATTAGAAATTTATACAAATTATATTACGTAATATGTTTATGTCATGAAAATATAATGAAATATATTGCATATACAGCCACATATGCGTATGCATGCACAGATAAATGTCTATTAATTTATATTATATATATGTATAGACATAATAATATACAATTGAGCATAAGCTTGAGCGATAACGAATGTTAATATAATGATGGTTATTTTATTATCTAATAATAAAGGTTGGTGACTATGTTTCTCAATTCATGGGATTCCTCCTGATGGAAGGTGTTTTATCTTTAGACAATATTCATGTATTAGGTCATAGTCTCGGAGCACATATTGCAGGTGCGATAGGTAGGAATTTATCAGGGAAAATGGCTCGGATTACTGGCATGGATCCGGCAAGGCCAGATTTTGAAGCACCTGTATTAAAAGACTTGAATGATCGCTTAGATCTAACCGATGCAAAATTTGTCGATGTCATTCATACATGTGCTGGAACAGCTGGATTCATCCGACCAATTGGTCACGTTGATTTTTATCCGAATGGCGGAAGCTTTCGACAACCTGGATGCCCTGTACTATTAACTCGTAATTGATTTTTTCATAATTACGATTTAGTAAAATTAAAGCAAAATGAAGAAGAAACGAAGAATTCATGAAAACTCAAAAATTAAATTAATGAAAAAAATGATAATTTTATTTCAACTTTTCTTTTATTTAAAAAATTAATTCAATTACTTTTAATCACAAATAAATAAATTTCAATTCGTTATAATTTTTTCAAATTCTATTATTATATAATCATATTTGTTATGAATTGTTCAGTGATTTATTTTATAAATTGTTACATTAATTTACTCGTTACATAAATATTATTAAATATTGTTATGTGTATTGTAGAATATTGTAGTCATGCGAGATCTCATCAATATATGGGAGAATCCATAATCAATCCTGCAGGTTTTCCTGCCCTTGAATGTAATGGATGGATGGAGTTCAAATCTGGTAAATGCGATAAGAATAAAAATCAAATAATTTATATGGGAGAAAAATTGGAAATGAATACCAGAGGCATTTATTTTCTCGAAACAAATGTAGAATCCCCTTATGGACGAAGCGAATTGTAATAGTAAAGATATTTCTTTTCAAACCAATAAGAACAAAATAAAATTACTTCTGCATTTATATTTTTAATGTATTTATGAAATAAGTTTCACCTAATATTAACTTCGAAATTTCATTATGTACATATATTCATAACATGAAGCTTACGCAGCGTACTATTTGAAACAGCGATAGAAAATTAAAAATCTAATCAAATCATATCGCAGGATTTTGTGCTATCTTCTCTAAATCAATGCCATCAAAAAGAAGATTAGGTAGAAATTTAATTTAATATGTGTTAACTATCAATTACGTAGTTCCTTTTGTTTTATATTGTCAGTAGAAATAGAATATGCGTTACTCGCACCAAAAACGAAAGCTTTTCTTCTTATATTTCACCAAGTATCAGTGAAGAACTTTTAGGTTTTTCGATCTCGCCGCCAAATCGAATTCTGTATTTCCGACGCACGATATCCCAGTCTACCACGCTGTTGATGTTGGGAACATTGCGAAATGATAGTTGACTACCAAATGGACTCGGTTGCAATAATGAAATGCCCCAATTATTTCTTGCTGAATTTAGTGGATGCATTTTATTGTCCTAAGAAGCAAATATATTTCAGATATAATCCTAAATATATCACATTAAGAAAGTCTTTCTCATTACAGATATTAATAACGAATTCTAAGCTAAATGAAAGCATTTTTCTTTAATATCCAATGGTATTTATGTTTATGAATGTATCAAATTGAAAAAGGTATTAAACTTTAAAACATATGTATTTCGAAACTATAATTATTTAGTTCCATACGTTATAATAGAGTAAAATTTTTTAACTTGGCTTTTTAATTCTAAAAAGTGTTTCTAAAATGAAAATAAATTTTATAATTTTTATGTAAATATTTAGTTTAATAATGTTAAAAATTTCTAATTGTTGTATCATTAGAGTATATGTATCTTTTTAAAAAGTTTAATATTTCATAAGTTTCTTAGCTAACCCTCGTTCCAAGACATCCTATATATTTTATTTTCAACAATAGTGTTAGAGTGTATCACCAACATATAAAGCATAGAATTTAATGTTTCACTAACTTGAAAGAAAGGACTCTGTAGTAATCTTCGACCTATAAGTCCATTCATTATACTCATTCCTTTCATGGTTTTACGTCTAGATTTGTATGTTTTATGAAAATGATTAGCCCAGGATGTCACTAAATTCAACGGAGATGGTGCCATTGTGGTTCTAAAAAATATCGCAATAATATTCAAATACATATTAATGTATATTAATTTATATTATATTTACTATATTTTATAAAATATTTACTTTTGCATATTTCGAATAAGTTTACTCAAACCATATTTCCATTCAATATCACTTTGCGACTGAATATTTTGATAAGTATCACTCATCATAGCAATAAGGAGATTTATCAGTACAATTACGGTGACGAGCATATAAACTGAAAAGGATATCTGGAAACAAATTTTAGAAAATTGTTTTTACCATTACCTATCGTTAGGTGTTGAAATAAAATAAAATTAGTTTCTACATATATCATATTTAACCTTGAATAAAAATAAAGTCCAGTTTGGTTGTGTATTATCTCGCAGTGATATCGTGAAGTCGTCGGTGTCCTTTTGACCGAAAATTGCGAAAAACAGATTTTCCGTAATGGTAATAATATTCACGTTCACTGAAAAAAATATGTAAAGAAATTTATTTCTACAAAATGTGTGAAGGCAAGACAGCACTATAGACAATCTACACATGTGAAATTCTGCTATCTTACGGTGGATTTTCGGTCTACAACTGATTTAAGTTTCTTGCAATACAATATTCCAGCAGTCCTACTTATACAAAAAACATATACATAACAATGTATGCACAACGTGATGAGTAAAATTTATACTCCTGAAAAACAATATGATAATGAAGTTATGAAGTCACGTAATTGTGAAAAACGCCCTTACATCCCTCTAAGAGGAACGCGCTTCTGCACATAAAACAATAATCAAGCGTCAACATGCTAGATACTAACGTCTACGCAAAAATTTAGTAGTACGTATACAATAAACAAAATGTAATCAACAACGCCACTATCTACAGTGAGTTTTATAGCACATCATTACGTACGTACAACCATACTGACGCCTCAGTCTACACAATAAATACCAATTAATAATTTATGAGGACTAACCGTGTCGCGTGAGTGCAAGCGACTCGAAAGTTAGCCTCCGTCACAATATTGAATGTATAATATTTGGCTACGTCGAGAGAGACTCATCCCCGTTGAAATCGTTGTTTTAATATAAATGAAGTCGAGGACAACCATTGTTGGCATTCTTTCCTCTTCTCTTCCTCTCTCTCTCTCACTCTCACTCACTCACTCTCTCTCTCTCTCTCTCTCTCTCTCGCTCACTCCATCACTCTGTCTCTGCTCCCCTTTCACACAAATTTTCTCTCTCTCCCTCTTCTTCAATTCTCATTGGTTTCTTCTATCATGCACTCTCCGACCATCGCTCTTGCACAGCGGCATCTCGTTTCCCCTCTGCGAGCATCTCAATTAAGATGCAGAAGCTATAAGAGTGGCCTGACTGCCGACGAGACTCGTAGCTTCCTCAATGGGCAAAAGCTGCGAATCCGTTTCCCCGTCGTCCTTGCTTTCAATCGTTAGCTTTTCCGAGGGTTCGCCGTGGAGCTCGCGGAACTTGCGTCTCACCACGTCCCAATCGACGACGCGCTCGATCCTTGTCACGTTTCCGAATGACAATTGGCTGCCCAACGGGCTCAGGTGCATAACCGAGAGGGTGACGCTGTCCTTATGGGCAACCTGCGATGTTTTCTTCACTTTCGACAACCATTTGGCGCCCATTTTCGACCGGGCTGAGAGTTGACCACTACGACGCAGACCCATCATATTCACAAGTGATGGGCGTTCCTTATTTCGCTTGCGTTTCTTGCAGAGTTTGTATAGATACGTGAGCCAAGAGGTCATCAGGTTCAGGGGCGATGGAGCCGTCGTAGTTCTACATTTAAACATTTTAGAGATCAGTTAGTTCGATTGGTCCAAGTTGTTTTGTGTGATGCGGTTTTTAGTGTGAGCGACGCTTGTAAGTAATCATTGCATACGGATTCGTAACTAACTGCATGTCATGTGCTAGTAAAAGTTTATCGGGAATGGAGAAATGTGCTTGCTATATTAAGAGTTAATAATCGATGATACTTCATATGTATAATATGGCTTAAAAAATGATATCTCATTACGAATATTAATTCCGCTAATATTATACAATAATTTTTAAATTATTATTTTTTTAAATGTTTAATTAATTGTAATGAGTTATTACTTTAACGAATATATCGATTTATAAATATATGCTAATGTGTTAATTTTTAAAATATAAAATAGAACGTTCTTATCGAGTTTATAGTATACAGTATAGTTTATAGTTATTAACGTGTGCAATTTTTAGAAGATTAAGTGATAGGTGGTAAGAGCTAATTTAAAACAAAACAAGCAACTCTATGTGTTTAAAAATGGATGAACAAGTATAGAAGATTTTATGGAAATTGAAGAAAATATATCAGGTAATGTAAAAAATTACCCAGTCGCGTAAAGAAAGATTGTAGTTCAGTTACTAAATAGACAAGCTACTTTATTCTAAAATCTATTGGCATCGATTCTGAATCACTGTCTTCCGAAGGGGGAGGGGAAGTAGCTTATCTTCCATCATCGCTTTTAACAACTTAGTATTGCCGGCAGGTAATCTATTTATGATGGAGGATAGGGTATAATTGTATTGATAAATTCTAAGCATTCGCACCTGTGCATATTCCGGATGAGCTTGCTCAAACCATATTTCCACTCGATGTCCGACTGCGCCTGAATCCTCTGGTAAGTATCGCTCATCATGGCGATGAGAAGGTTAATGAGTACGACCACTGATACGAGCATGTAGATACCGAAGGCAAGCTTGAAGAAGGCGGTGGTCCAGGGTTCCTGCTTGTCACGTGGCACAATCTTGAAATTCTCGTGGGTTGTCTGGCCGAAGATCGCGAAGAAGAGGAGCTCGATCGCTTGGTGCGGCCACATTACAACTGCAATATTAACGCACCACATAGTTCTCTCGTGAAGAAAATGAGCTTCTCTTGCTGCGATCGTCGACGGCGTAAAAACTTTTCTCGCATGCCTTCGACAACGCCTCAAAATTTCACTAGCCAATTATTTGTTTCAAAGCATATGTGCCTCGTCCTAAACAGATCTAAAAAAAATTATCAAAATAACATCCAGAACCGGTGTCTATGATGCTGCGGTTCTGGTAAAAATCTTCACGTACATTAATAATGTGAATTTATGTAAGGATTAAAATAATGGAGAAAGAAAAATATGCTTTAAAAAGGTTTTGTCTATTTCCTTGGCAATGTAGGTAATATCATGCTGGAATCGCTTGGTAGTAAGCGAGTCTAAGAACCTACGCAGTCGAAGACAATTTTATGAATAAATATGTAAAATTGCTCTAATATCTATGATCTATTTGGCATAATATTTCGATGCAATGGAAAATGTACTTTTTTCCGCTTATATTCTATTTTAACACTTTGTTAATGTTGACTATTGTAAAACGTGAAACTTGCAAAATCGGCATATTCATGCATGCACGTGATTATAATTTGGGTTATTTAATATAATTTTCATCCAATTAACGTCAATAGTCATAGTTTTCACTGATTCGTTCAAGACAGCTTACATAACTTTAAGAGAAATAGTGTCTCGAATGAAAGAGTTTTACCTTAGTATCCATGATTTAAAATAAAATGTTAAAGGTTAAAATTTAATTAAAAGCCTTGCTATTTCATTACGAAATAATAATCTTAATTAAATGTTCTACATAAGTCGAATGTACATTCTTTTATGTAAATTCCCTTGAATTCTATAGAATTCTAATACATCACATACACGTATTCTTAACATTGAAATAATAAATACAACTTCTTTAATATTTTATTTTAGTGCCAAATCTTTTCTATATTTAACCAATGAATTGATAATATTTGCAAATATGTTTTAACTATAATTTTATAATAAATAAATCAATTCGACTCAAATGTCTTGTAAATTTGTTATTTACATAAATTTCAATAGATAACCGACTATTGTAGTATATTGACATTTTCATGGCTCCTTGAGAAATTGAAAATAAATATCGTTATGTATAATAAAAATGCACAATTTAAAGGAGTGGAAATAAATTTGTTGTGCATTGATTTAAAGCGAATAATATTTCGTTGTATAGAAATAACATGTTTTCGTTAATTAATAACAACTGTCTAAAAGTCGACAAAATAAAATAATAATATTTTAATATTATAAATAAGACAAAAAAAAATTGTAAATTATTGTTCCAAGTAAGATATTAATATGTTGTTATAATGTAGCAATAAAAGTTCAATATAAAATTCGTGAATACTTTAATATAGTATTTTTCTATTGCGCCGAGTTCTGAAGTCCTCTAATGACAATAGAGAGGACAGTCAATTTTGCAAACAGTATGCTTTCTAAATGCGCACATAACATGAAACAGTAATAGCAGATTACTAACTTGCCATAAAAATTATACGAATTTATTGAGCTATTTGGGACCTATTTTTAAAAGTAATGTATATTCCTACGGCGTATTCCCCACTAATAACAAATAAATTAGCGAGAAAGCATCGCTGTGATGTATATGATTTGATGGTGTGAAACATACGATGATGTACGATCGAAGAGCGCAAGCCAAAGCAGAAAATGCTTTCGGATGAGCTTGAGCGATGATAATGTTGAGTTTAAAAATTGTTGGCATTCATATATTAAGAGATTATCTTGTAAGTGCGCAGGCTTCTCGATCTAAATGTCTCTCTGTGCGACGGCAAGCCGGCCTTCAGTCAAAAACTTACTTACTCTCTAATTTAAAAACCCCGAACCGTGGTAGGCGTGTGTTGTGCAGTTCGTCGCTCTCCTCTCATCTTTGTACACAAGGGTTCATCTCGCTTCTCATAAAGTCGCATTGCATTAAGCCTGGCGCATCGGTCGATCTCAGCTCGACATTTTCCTCGACACTTAACCTACGTGGACGATCGTTGTGCTCGGTGCCTATGTAACTACGCGCGCGCTAATAAGTTGGATTAGCTGGGCTCTAAGGAGTAACTAGACGGGCGGTATCGAGGACTGGGCCCCGCCCGGACTGACGGCAAACGCATTGCCAGTTGAGGCACGGTGGTGGCCCTCCTGCTCCTCCTCGTTATCCTTTTCCTCCTTCTCGGGCTCTTTCTCCGGCTCGTTACCGGTGAGCGCTAGATACTTCTTTCTTATAGCGTCCCAGTCGACAACGCTCTCGATTCTCGTGGCGCTGTTGAATGAGAGCTGGCTACCGAGAGGACTGAGGTGGACGATCGATAGTGTAATGCTGTCCTTGTTCGGCCTCACCTGGACTTTCTTCACTTTCGATAGCCACTTGGCACCCATTTTCGAGCGTGGCGACATGCGACCCGCTCTCTGAAGTCCCATCATGTGCACCAGGGAGGGTCGCTTTTTGCTCGCGGTGCGCTGCTTACACTGCTTGAGGAAGTATACGATCCATGTAGTGATGAGGTTGAGGGGCGAGGGGGCCGTGGTCGTTCTGGAAAACGGAGAAGCGCCCATTGCCAATGGTTTGTCGGGGCCAGGCGATTAGGGCAGGCGCGCGCTTCATTCGAGGTTCGCGCCTTTGCTAAGCGAGAGTTGTGCGCTGGTAGGATCGAGACAAGCACGGATATCATGTGGGAAGTGTGATTTTTATCGGCAACTGTCATTGGTCGTTTGTGCGATTGGCGATCGTCCAAGTACGCAGGTGCGCGATTCGACTTTAATAGCTTCGTCAAAAGGAAAGCCTTCCAAGACGTAAGTCTTTTATTGAAGCACAGCATATTTAGATATACTTTTTAGCGTTCTCGCCTCGGACTTAATGGAAAATTTAAACTTACAATTATCAAGACGATTAAGAATATTGCTCACTTTAAGAAAATACCAAGTAGAGTTTGCATTACTTGATTCACAATGAAAATTACAGATTGCTTATATATTTTTTCTTTATTTTCCATAAATATATAGGCATTATTTAAACTTTAAGTCTGATCCCCTTTTCTTATGTTACGACAATAATGAAATTGTGCGTAATTTCCATGTGCATTTAATAGGATGGAAATTGGCATGAATTTTTTTCATTTGGAAATTAATTTTGTTTTTAATATAATAAAGAATAATGTGGCTATATAAGCATTGTATGTATTTTTGTCTGTAGTTAAAGGATTTTGTATTAGTAGGGTAGGATAAGCGTTGAATTATTTAACTAAACTAATTTATCTATACTATATACTATCTATCTATCTATCTATCTATCTATCTATATATCTATCTATCTATCTTGGAGTTGATAAATTCTATTGCTATTTTTATTTGAAAAATATCGTTGAAATTCTAATTGATCATATTCTCAATAATAGTGAAAATAAATACTCATACCTTTTGAAAAATTCTGAATTATTAGCTATTAAATATTTATAATAATTATGAATTTATATTTTTAAAAAATACACACACACATACACACACACACACACACATATCTAAATGAGTACAATGTGAGTTGAAATAAACTACGTTCTTTTTGGAGAAAAATGAACCTAATTTTGTTTGAAAAACTAATGACATTATTATCTTGTAAAGAAAAATATCAAAACTGTACCAGTAATATGGATGTATTATTATAAAACAATGCCGTCGCCGTAGTTAATGGATTATCCTCAGCTACCTTACATTTGTATTTAGGATTTTTAAAAGTATCGTCACTCGATCAAGCGTTCATATTGATTAAAATGCGAAACCTGCGTCTGTAAGTATTCATTTAGAAAAAAAAGAAATAATAAACAAACTAAAAATCCAATAAACAAAGAAACATAAAAGGTAAAGGGAAATAGCTCGAATTAATAACCACTGACTGGGAAATACAATAGCGTTGATTTGCGTTCGTAGCTATTAACTATTAAATGCAAGTCCCTCTTACCTGTGCATATTACGTATAAGTTTACTAAGCCCATACTTCCATTCAATGTCCGACTGAGCTTGAATCCTCTGATAGGTATCACTCATCATGGCGATGAGGAGATTGATCAATACAACGACCGACACCAGCATGTAGATGCCAAAAGCGAGCTTAAAGAGGCTCGAGGTCCACTCGGGTTGGTTCTGCTCGACTTTGAGCTCGCTGTGGGTTGTCTGTCCGAAAACGGCGAAGAAGAGGTACTCGAAAGCGAGCACGGGATTCATTTTCACTGTAACGTGCCAGGCAACATCTCCCTATTTTGTTTTTCATTCTCAAAGCATGGCCGCGTTTCTTTTATCGATATCTCATAGCTTCATTGCCATAGGCCCACGCATACGCGTGCACACACACGCACACGCACACGCACGCGCACACACACACACACACACGCGCACACACGCACACACACTCTCTCTCTCTCTCTCTCTCTCTCTCTCTCTCTCTCTCTCTCTCTCTCTCTCTCTCTCTCTCTCTCTCATCCTATGCTGTTGGCAGGCGTTTCGCGCTAAGCTGGCAAGAGGCTGTGGCACTAATTAGGATTTATCTAAGAGGCAATTTTACTACGCGGTGATCAGTTGCACATGTCAACAGTCATTACTTGCCATGCTCATGCTATAGACGAACGAGTGTGGTGGACATGCTTGGGCTTTTGTTGCTTGTTGTTTCATTAACTATTGTTGCACTTGCTGCATCTAGATCGACCAGCGGTCCTTGCGCGAATCACTCTTTCTCCTTGGCTTATGGGCATCTTTCGTCCTCGCGCGGTTCCATTTCGCGAATTTATGATGAGCGATTTGTTTCTAGTGAGCTTTCGTGCTTCGATGGTGAACATAAATAATCGGCATATATCTTGCTTTAATGGCACACGCGCATATTGCTGTGCATTACAGGCGAAGCTTCTGGTTGTACCTCCGCTCTTCTCATCTAGGAAACGTTCCAACAACACGGGGCGCAATAATTGGCCACGCAAACGTGACCTTCATACAAAATAACTGCATGCATTGGCAAACAACCCATCTCTGCACGGAAAAGCGGCGATGGAACGTTAGTCGCACTTTTTTAGCTGCTGGTGGGCGTACTGTAAGTTTTGCACGCAGCTACTGAAAGCACCAAAATCGAGGTCTGCGCGATCTTAATATCGTGCAGTTTTTGGAAATAGAAATTCGAAAGGGCTCTCTTTTATTGCTTGTAGCTTTGACGATGAGTAGTAATAATGAACTTTATAATTTTGTTTGAGTAATTCAAGGCGTACTTATAAAGGCAAAAATGTTCTTTCTAACAAAAATATCTGAAAACATTACGCTTCATTTTGTCTGATGGGCGTATTTATTTCGTACCCCATGTAATTTACCCCTTTTGTCTGCGATTTCAGTTAAACAAAATTTTATAAAATCGTAGACGCGAGATGAAAAATAAACTACAAATGATAATGTTAAAAATAAATAAATATTAAGATATCGAAGGTGAATATATGCATAATATAATCCTATATACACCAATAGTTATTACTAGTATGTACTACTAGTAAAAATGTAAAAATTCATAAAATTAATTTTCTTCTTGATTAAACAGTGAAAATTATGTTTAATTTTACACTTGAAAAATAATATCCTAGCCGCAAAACGATCGATATTCTTATATTATTAAATGACAAACTTCCTTTGAAAAAATAATATTATTTATCAAAAAGTTACAATACTAGGCGAATTAGAAGCTTTATTTATAAATAAGGAAACAGCCTTTAGAATTTCATTTTTCCGCTTTGATTAACTAGGCGAGCTTGTAAAAGAAATTGTAGCAATTTCGTATAAAAACTATAATAACAGTTGGCTTTATTCGATTCTTCTTGATCTCCTGGTTCACATGAAAATTTATGCAGGCAGTATGAAATAATTACGTGGCGCACAGTACACACACAGATAATATAAGTCATAAGGACGGGCGGACTCCACATTATCGGCTAAAATGCATTGTACACTTATGCGGGACAGGACACAATGACATCGATGAGCTTGAAAGCGAAAATCGTTTCATCCAATGTGTTGGCGGCGTAACACCGTTTCTGTCTTATTTTCAACACTGCAGGTATAACAATAGGGTTATAAAGTTCCCGGCTTTCCGACCGGAAACAAGACTTACAATCTCGTGTGCTTTCGTCGCAACATTCGTTCTTTTTCTTGTAGCGTCCAAAGCGGCGATGTGGCATCGGCGGCGGTGGAATATTCACGTCAATCAATTCCCACTCGGTTAAATTTTGCGCCACCATTTCTAATATTGATCAATTACCAAACTCTTACTTTCATATTATTGAATATAGTAAGCTAATTTTCATTTACATCTCGATAAAGTCGAGCTGCTAAGGGGTTATTTACCGAGTAATATATTTACAATTATGTCTTATGCATCTACATTGCTCGTTCTCAATCATTATTTTATAATTATGCGATACTAAGGTATGCTGTCGCACATAGCTATTTTTTTGGATGAAACTATTGCTAAAACTAAACTATATAGGGTGGTTGAAAGTCATTCTTATCTCCTAACTTAATGGCTTATATTTGTAGTTACCTGGACGCTTCGGCTTCTTGGGATTATAGCCTTTTATCAAAACACAAAAGCATGTTAAAAAAAGTATTTAAAATATTATAAAATGATTCATAAAAATAAAAAAGAGAACGGAAAAACAAAAAATTTCAGTTGTCTATATTAACAGATTGAAACAGCGAAGAATTACAAATAGATCGGCGCTCATTTTAAGAAAATATAAAATTTCTTGAAAATGTAATTTAGACTTAAAAATATAAAAACGATAAATTTTGGCGATTAAAACATAAAAATGAAAAATACTATTAAATAAAAACGAAGTTTTCAACCACCCGCCACGTACTTTAGTCTTTCCAGTTTAACAGTATCTTTTAATATAAGATCGTGGAACTATTTATTAACATATATTTCAAGAGAATGGGTTTAGATTACATTAATATTTTAGTTAGTTTATTGAATTGAATATATATTTACTTTCATAAGATAATTGATATAAATAAAAAATAATGACAGTAAATTGATAAAATAATCCTTCTCCCTTTAAATAAATAAATAAATAAATAAATGTGAAATACATACATGTATGTATGTATATATATATATATATATATATATATATATATATATATATACGCACATAATTACTTGTTAATAAAGTACAACCTAAAGACAATATAAACGAAAAAGAAATAACATAATACCAATGTGTTATAAATTTTAAAACAGAATTAATAGAAAACCAATGCGACATACTCACCATCGGAGAAAGCGGGCTTATTTTGCTTATTCGTATCTCTATTCGACTTCTCTTTAAACGCCTGATTAAGGGCGACAAAGTGCATGGAGAAGCCAAAAACGAATATCGCCAATACAGCGAGGAATCTTGCCAAGTCCTTCATGAGATTGCCGATAATAATGGCCCATGGTCCAAATAGATGATGAAACGAAAGGAAGTCGAGAATTTGAACACAAGCCAGTAGGAAACTCAGGGCGAAAAGTTGGTTCCTTAGGTAAAGAAGGGTCCCGTAGTTGTCGACACTGACGATATTGAAGTAGCCGAGAAGATGAAAGGCCACGCCGAAGATGCCGAACAACAGCACCGCCAACTTGATCCAGCCGAGGCCACTCTTATCGCTCGGATTCGTTAGCTCGAATAGTAGTAGACCCGACAGCATCACCAATAGACACCACTCGTACCAATATGGAATTAACGGATTCCGGTTCACCTGCATGATTGATCACATTCATGTGGTACCGAAGCTTACTTAGCTACTTCGGGTTTTCTACTAAAACTGACACGCTATTTGGGTATGAAATAGCGATAAATTATCGACCGAAGAATGGGTATACAGTAATACTGATATTTCATCCCTTATTCGTCAAATCTTTTTAATATATCAATATTTAAAGTTAAAAAGTTAAAAAGTTTTAAATTATAGCAAAGCTTGTTTTATAGAAGAGTTGATTCGAGTTTCTGAACTTTTCATTACAGAGCTTAATGGCAATAATTTAACGATATAAAAAAATAAATAATTTATTATTTATCATTCTTTACAATATATTATAAATAATATAAAATCGTTCTATTATTACTGTCTATTTAAATTCATACTGTTAATAAAATTATTTAAGGTAAAGCAGTTCGTCTTGCTGTAGTTTTATCATCTTATATCGCGTGTGAATTTATTTCAATCTGGATTTCCTGATAGTGCTGATTATTTAAAAACAATCATTTGTACAAATATTAAAACACATATTTTAACTTTATGATTAATTAATGATGATTAATCAACTTAACGATGATTTGACTTTGACTTAATGATGATTGTAAAGGAAAAGCATAATACAGAAATAAAAGTGTAACAAAACTTAAATTGTAATCTGTAATGTCAAGATTTTTTTGTCTTAAGCCTCATATCATTGTATAGCTATTTTTTTATAAACATGTAATACTTTGAAAGATAAAAGATGATATCATTTATAATTAATAATTATAGTTTAGCATTAATGCATGAAGTGTAGAAGAGTAGTGTTTCATGTATCATGTATCAGTAAGTGTATCATGTACCAACCACTGATGCTCAAAGTAAAATGCACAAATTCATAAGAAAAAATTTATTGTCGTTTCATTGATTACTCAAAAATAAATCTATTAGTTTTAGTTTCTTCTATTTATAAAAATTTATGTTAATCCATATAATCTGTTATCTCGAATACAATGCACATTATGATTTACCGTGTATACCGGAATGATGCCAACAAGCGCAAGAAAGACCATAAGATATATGTGGGAGGTCAAATAGGACATAAATTTGATGATGGGCACGTTGTTGTACTTATGTCCTAGAGGCAGGGCAAAAACGACCCAGACGGGAGGACAGATGACAAAGACTATGAAGAGGAGAATTGTGCGAAAGGCGTTCCAGTTGAGGCTACCGCGCCAGAGTTCCTGGAGGTAGCGTTGCACCACCGTGTGCGCAATCACTTCCTTTTGTTCGTTTTCAATGAGCACATCGAGAAATTCCACGTTACGTCTATCCATAGATGTAAGAATTCGCCCAGCCGAGTCTGCTCCCGCTGCCAGGGCTAAAAGCTCCGTAGCCATCGATTCACACTGCTTGCCTGTATAAGCATCGCCATTGATTCGAACTTTCTTTGTATTATTTTAAACTATATAGGACAGCATAGCTATTATTAAGCCATATTATAAATTAAATTTTAATGTTGCAATATTAAGTTCAAATTTAATAAAATACATAATACACGACACATTAAGCATGGCTCTCGCTACGTTAAATTTGCATTTAGAAAGACAATTTGTAATGTACAATCGCAAAAAAAATTAAGAAAAACAGTAAAATAATAAAATGTAAAAAAATGTGAAATAAAAATTAGTATGCTCATACTTGGTAAGGTAATTAAAGTAAGAATAATTATATAAATTTAGTACTGATATTCACAAGTTTAAGTCCATTTTCTAATTTTTTGTTTTGTTTTTGTCTTTATATATTTAAGTAGCTAAATGCAAAGGGCCTGCGAACATCCTACTACATGCTCCGTAGCACAAACTCTCTACAATATATTCAGAAAGGAGGGTCTGCCTTTACGCATAACAATGGGCTCTTTCTGAATTAACATATATATGATTTACCAGCGGCAATCAAGTCCTTAGCTCGTTCCTTTTCCTTTTCCGAGAGCTTCATATAAATATTGGACAATTTGGCGGCTGTATCGACAGGTGCCGGAGAAACCAGGACGAACTCCTCGATCGGTTTATTGTTATGGCTCTTACTGCACACCATCATATTGTAGACGAACTGCAAGGGCGAAAGTGAAAAGGACAGACAGAGAGAGAGAGAGAGAGAGAGAGAGAGAGAGAGAGAGAATGGAAAAGAGATTGAAAATGGATTGAAGCAGGTGTGCACAGGTCAAGTGCTTTATTGCGAGGGATATCAGGGAGCGCAATGCGGGACCGAACGTGAAGTGCGCGTGACTCTGCACGTCTTTGTAGATGCTAGAAAGGGCCACGTGATATATATGCTCGACGGTGTTCGCGTGATCCAGGAACGTTAGCTGGAGAATTTATTCGTTCGGTCTAACGCTCCCCGAGATTAGCTAGAGCTGCGGTACTGATGCGCCTTTCGCAAACGCATTTGCTTCTTTTACTCGTATTTTCTAGCCGAAGTCACGCTTTTTTTCCAATTCATGTATTAACTTGTAAAGTGTGCAACTTTTCTCTAGTAATGCTAGATTTTGTTTTTGGTTTTTACACAAGTACCGTTCTGCTGTCTAATCATAGAGGAAGGAATTACCAGAAATTTTGATAATTATTTATTCTAAGTTTAAAAGATGTAAATATATTCACAAATGCATAAAACGATTGAAGATATATAGGATTTATAAGTGACCGAGCAAACTAAGTATTCAATAATATTTATGAATGAAAATTCATAACTATCAATTCATCTATTAAAATAGTTTAACTTTGTTCATAGATCTTTTAGATAATTTTATATAGGTGATATACGGCATATATTGAAATAATAACATTAATAAATATAAGAATAGATAAGTTAGTGGAAAAATGTCTAAGAATACAACTGTAACGTTGTATTTTTTATTTTCTACGATACTTGTGAGATAACGAAATTGATTGGTGCAGTTTGACTAAGTTTATTCGTAATAGCTCATCATACGGAAACAGAATTAAATGTGTTTTCTAAAAGAATAAAAAATATCACGATTTAATGTTTAATCATTTTAAAAAAGAATAAACAATTGAGCATATAGGTGCATTTATTAGAAAGATAAACACTGATAAGAATAAGCAAACTGTATTAATTTGAAAATGTAACCATTGAAAATTCGAAGATTTCTTTCAAAAAGTTTAAGGACTTTTCGAATTAAGCGTTAACATTCGCAATTTATTTTATTATTATTCTGTCCGATATCAAATTTAAACTTCCAGCCGATTTTCTCCCATTTCTAGCTCAGCGTTCGAGCGTAACTTCAAATCGATATACATAATATTTATCTTTAACCCAGATTTGTTTACACAAGCGAGTCCTGCTCGCTCGTTTTAGCGACCGCAGGCAGAGTTCGCTAAGCCAAAATCAAAATTAGCTTATAAATATGTATGGGTCGAAGGCGGGCACGCGAAGTATCGATGATAGCTTTCGTAATATGGCGGGTTGAACGTTCTTGCAAAGCGGCGATAAATGTTTTTAGGACTTACCCGCCTGTCCTCCATGAGAGCGTAAGTGTCGTGCTCCTTCTCCATGAGGTATTTAAGGACATCGTTGTGACCCTCTGAGGCAGCGAACCAAATGGGCGCGCTGCCGAGGTTCGTCTCGCTTTTGGGTGAAGCACCGCTCTGGACAAGCAGCTGAACTACGTCGAGGTGTCCGGCACGTGCGGCACAATGCAACGGCGTCCAGCCATTCTTGTCCGTTGCGTTGATCTCAGCGCCCTGGCCCAGCAGTACCTCGACCATCTGGTAGTGACCGTGGGTCGCTGCAATATGCAGGCCCGTTTTACCGTAGCGGTCGGCGCTGTGGAGGAGCTCCGCGGATCTGCTAAGGAGGAGCCCGACGACCGTTATGTGCCCACCGAAACAGGCGAGGTGTAGTGGGTTGAAACCATTCTCCGTTGTCGCAGCTTCCACCTGTTTGGTATTCGTGTGTATTTTTGTTGTGTGGAAAATCAGTGCTTTGAGATTGATAAAGTACGAAACTCTGGTGGGGACTAATTGTAAAATGTGAATGATGGTTCAAAGTGAGATGTCAAACGAAGGCTTGGAATTTAATAAATTGAAGGAGGTGCAGAAGTTCGTATTTCATATATCGCCTTCAATTAGAAAAGATCAAACAAAGTAATGGGCGAGTTGATTTTCGGTTTACCAACGGTAGCTCGTTTCGAGTACCAGCAATACCATTGTTAGCAGGCTACGATTCATTTTCATAAAAACATTTAAAACTTGCTTGGTAATGGTAATGGCTTTAAACGGACAGAGTTAAGTGAGCCAGATAATGAATTGGATAAGAGCCAAGTTAGCTTACCAGAGTAACATGCAAACAAAGTATCTGGTAAAGCAACCGGAATGCATGAGCGACTTTACCTGGACACCGGCGGAGTTCAAAAGCAGTCTGACGACGTTTTCGTTGCCGGAGTAAGCGGCGAGATGCAGGGGCGTCATGCCCGACTCGCTTCCAAGTTCCCCAACCAAGGAACCTCCGGTTGGTGGATCGGACTTAACGGTGCCGGGGACGTGGGTCAATAATTCCCGAACCGTGTCTGAAACACGTCCAACACGTTGGTTGATCGACCCCCTTTTAAACTGATTCGCGCAAATTAATCATTCTGTCAGCTAGCCAGTAGTTTTACAGTCTAATATTATTTTTACTTTTTTTCTTCTTTCACCACTTTGTAAATTTACGACTTCTTCGGTGCATTATTTCATTATTTCATAAGACTTAATATGAGGAAAGGTGCATTGGAGTTGATAGACCGTGACTGATATTCCTTTCGTGTGGTCTTCAGCTTTAACTTTCAGTAATATTAAAATGTAAATTGCTAATGATAATCTGCTATTAGTCAGTAATTGATTAGCTTGCTTCAGCTGTTTCATAGTTCTAATAATCAATTTTGAATTATTGTTAATTAGATTTAATTTACATTGAATGTACATTTACATTGTGCAGTAGAAACAAAAATTTATTAAATTTTAAATCTATGAAGGGCTTGAATGGTTTTCATCTCTATGATTGCCTAAAATCTTATAAGAGATTTAGAAAAAATATTTTTATTAAATATGCATGAAGACATTAATTGTTCAACATATATTTTACAAAAAGGGACAATATTGTGCAAAATTTTAGTGCTTATAATCACATTGTTTTACGCAAGGTTTAAATACAATATAAATATTTATACTAATATACTAATAGATGGGATAATACATTCTTCTACTAAATTATGAAATAAAATTATCGTCTACAAAAAATTATAGACTATAATTTTTATAATCTCTATCTCAAGTATAATAATATTATAATATACTATTATATAATATTATATTATATAATAATATAATATACGCTGTAAATAATAATAATAAACACAATAATTGTAATAATTAAAATTCGTTAATACATTTCCTGTTTATTGAATACATTTTTTTTATTGAAAATTAATATTTGAGTAACGACTTGTATTCAATTTAGGGTAACAGAGGTTGGTACAGGAAATATTATTGTCGTGCCAGTCGGCACATCCTGGAACCTATATTAAGCACGTGAACCGCCGAGTATAGAAAATCAGCCGTTTTCCCTTTACGCCACAACTCAAATTTATATCTCCCGCTACCTTAAATATATTTAGACTCTCTATAAGCAATAGTTATTAATATAAATAATAACTTATTCTTAACAATTTATAGAAATGCAAAAATATTAAATAAAAATTTGTAATTCGATTAATCACAACTATAATCATCACTATATATCAAGTAATTATAAATGAATTTTTCAATACATTATTTGTATTTAATTTGTTGCAACTTTTTAACATAAAATCAAGAAAGTAGCTTTGATAATATATTTAAAAAACAGAGAGAGAGAGAGAGAGAGAGAGAGAGCCATAAAGTTTGTAAATTATTATCCATTGTTGCAATACAAGAAAACATAACAAATAGTCCAGTAAATATTATTTTTATTAACTTTATGAATTTATCGATATTATTTAATTGCTTTGAATATACATTTTTTTTCTCGTAAAAATTCAGAGTTTTCGATATTAAATACTAATTTTGATATTTAATCATACATAATTCATAGTCCATACAAATTTGTTTTACATGTATTCAAATCATTTATTTGATGCATTATCATAATTTATCCAGTACATGATTAAATAAGAAGAATAAATTTATAGTGAAAAATACCTAAAGTATAATATTATATTGTTAATATTTTGATTTATTAGATTGACATTTATTAAATGCACAAAGTTATATTAATTTTAATAATTTAAAAAAAAGGGTAATGAAACATTTGGTTTTGTTTCTTTATATTTACTTGCTTTAACTTGGTGTGGCATAGAAACGTCGAGTTCGTTGTTACACCGGAGGTGGCGGATAAATGAATCTCAACATCGTAAGTTCACCTAAATGGAGCATGTCGCGTGTACCTTCTTATGCTTACACGACTTTAACGATTAATCTGCGGCATTTTATAGTAAACATATGAAAATAGGTACTGCATTAAAATAAAATAATAGAATTCATGCTGCAAAATGAGACCGGAAAATTTAAGTCAAACAAATGTGCGCTAATATGCGAAAACCTTGTTATCTTTATTTTATTACATTGGTGATTTACACGAAGTAGAAGTATCCAATCAATTTAGTGAAAAATATCTTAATGCGAATTAATTGTTAAAAGATTAGATTACTTATATGGATGTGAACAACATTGTTAGTCATGGTGGTGAACCGATTTTCTGAATGTAATTAAAACAACGGATTAAAAATTGGATAATTAATTATATACAAAATTATAAATATTACGTTGAGATAAATAAATAAAAGGCACGACTCTTCTAAAACACAAACTAAAATAAATAAACAACATAAATTTGAAAATAATTAAGTTTTTTCAATTCATTTCAATAAAATTAAACGGTGACTATTATTGTATTATTTACTGCGAAACTAATTTTCTCTTTTTACAGTGCAATTTATATCCGACTTCATATTTATCTTAGTTTTAAAGTCTTTGAAAACTATTGGCTTTGCGAAAATTAGAGTCGAACTTAAATGTAATAATGGTTCCATAAAAGTAGATCAATTTTTTGTTTCGTACGAATGGTATTTTTTACGGGATATGTAGAGAAGAAGATTTGTATTATAAATCACAACTTTTATTTTGCTGTGCGTGCTGTAAGCTACGACGTTCATTATATGATTTGTTGCACGCATATGTACAATAAAACTTTAGTATACATTCTTTTTTTCTGTGTAAGAACATGTTTACATATAAAATTCGAGACCTTGTCGCAAGGTCTGGTAATCGTACGCTTTATCAACACTTTCCTCATTTTATCATTGTTTTGGTTTTAACGCTTTTTACTTGAAATTAAAAATTCGTTTATATTTATACTAAGCTTACATAAAGATATATTAGCTTATTTATAAATAATGGCTATTTCTATATAAGATATATCAATTTGAGGATTAAAGAATCAATCGTAATCATGTATCTAAACCATTAAATTCCAATTACAATGTTTATTATTATAAATAAGATCTTAATATTTTAATAAATAAATAAAATCTTAATGATTTTTAGCATTCAACAATTATAAAATGGAAGAATATATACATTAATAGTTAAATCCTTTTTTAAAAATGTAAATAAAATGACTTCGATTTAATTAATTAATTATACATTTGATTATAAAAATGTTATCTTATTTTAATCGTATTTAATTATAATCGAAATATAGTATTGCATATTTATTGCTATAAATTTACCATAATTCTGCATTTCTCTGATTTTATAATTTGAAATAAAAATAAATAGAAAAACCGAGAAATTGTCAAAAATCACAGATTTTTTAGTACACCTGTAGTAAAATTTAAATAGAGAGTAAGAATGAATAAGATTAGATGCCATGCTTGTATTAGGGGTATAAATTCTAAAACTCAAGTGTGAGGGTGGAAATAGGATTATCGCGTGTTGTGAGAATTAGAGTTTTGCGCAACTAGAAAATCATGTAAGTACAGTGATGCCTGATAATCGAAGTCTCCAAAGCCATGCACAATTTTAATCTTCATGAGTACGTGTACTAATCATGTTAAGTTTAGTACATTAACTCAGGCATTGCTGCATACAAGTATGTCAATCAATGTTCCATGTATTGAAAAATTATATCCGAAATTTGTTTCCGAGTATTGTTTCCGAGATTTGTCGATAATTGATATTTTGATGGTGCCTTTTCCTACTGCTTATCTTTAAAAGAACGCAAAATTGCTCATTAACCAGCTATTATATTTAATTGCTTCGTTTTTAATTTTTTTACATTTTGCAGGTATATTTTCATTGCATATTTTCATTTGCAGGTATATGTATTTGAATATTCAACTCTTTCTAAATAAAGGAAATCCGAAGTATAAACTATTATAAGGATAATCAAGAATTATCGTGTACATATATTTGTTTTACAAATTGTTGACATACATTTTCGTATGTAAGGTAAGGGTTTCGTATGTAATAAAAGATTTTAAAAAAATGGATTTTAAGTAATAAGATTTATGTACCAGTATTTAAATATTTCAGAAGAATATTGTCCAGAAATTATTTCCTATATAATAAATTCATATAATTTTACACACACACACACACACACACACACACACACACACACATATATATAGCAGATTATAACGATCTTTATTGAATTATTATTTTATTAGTTATTGTAATATTTTCCTCGACGTGACTTTAGATAATTTAACCATCATATATTTAATAAATTGTTATCGAACAAACTTATTTTAACAAGGAATTTTTATTAATGTTAAAGAATTTTTTTCCAAATTTCATGGTTTAGTTAAAATAATAAAATAAGGTGACGAACCTAATAGGTTTTCATTCTACATTTATTTGTAATTAATTTTATTTTGAAAAGTCCGATTAATTTTTTTCAACGCAACCTAATAAAATATATCAAATATATAATTAATGATTAACATCCATAATTATTTTACATTATCTAATTATAGATTTAATAATGATAATAATAACATGAAGTTAATTTACGTAAAGAAAATTACCTATGAAGTTGATTTACGTAAAGAAAGTATTATTACATATTATTATAAAAAGTATTATTTCTAGGGTATCATTTTCTTTCGAGCCTTAAAATTTTAATTTCCAAATAAACACTGCTAAAAATACCAAAGTGTTTTAATTTTTAAATTAAAGAAAAAAAATCCCTTTTCAAGAAAGCAGAATGAAATCTAGGAACTAGTCAAAGGAATAGATAAAAAAGGCAATATCACTAGTTGATAAAGCATAAAATAACATGATTAAATAGGAAAATTAGAAAATTATCGAGGTTCACCGGCTTGGCCGAAGTAGGCGGCCACGTGCAGCGCGGTGACTCCAAGCTTCTTGCTAGATATCCTGAGACTCTGTGACGACCTCATGACCTCAAGGACCTGGCCGTGGCCATGCTGCGCCGCGAGGTGGACCGCCGTGAAGCCGGCCCTGTTCTCATCGGCACACGAAGCTCCGGCCCGCACCAGCGCCCGAACGACCTCCGCGTGTCCACCCTCGGCTGCGAGTTGCAGAGGCGTCGCCTCCGTCAGTTTGTTTCGCGCGGAGATTACGCCTTGGCGGTCGAACTTCATGAGCTCCTCGATCACCCGTACCGAGCCTGTTGACGTGCAACGACAATCTCTGCATATCTTCGTACACAATTTACAATTTAATACACGTATTGATAATTCTTAGTTGCTCAATAGCTGGGAAAGTTCAATTAATATTTTTGGACTTTTTCAATAAATAATATCCATATGTAATTTTTAATTGTTCTTTTTATTTTGCACGTAATGGATTCAAAAACTTCATGTACATAATTCAAATATAAGTGTATTAGTATTTAAATATCGCGTGGTAAATAATTTGTCATGTTCTATAAATAATTATAATTAATATATAAAATATGTTCTATAAATATTCTATAAATTAATTCTATAAATGTCATGTTCTATAAATAATCTATAATTAATTATATAAAATATGTTTTACGAGCATTCAGTGGAATGGATTTATTCTGAAAATAAGATACCCTCTTCTTTATATTACATAACTCTTGCATATTTATTACTTTATCGCACAACGCAATGCTACTTAATGTGGACATTGTATTATTTTTATTTCATTGTTTATTTTATTTTTTACTTCAGGGGATTATATTTTATAAAAAAACAACCTGTTAACTATTTACATGAGCTCTGCCATAGCAGGCATACATAAATTTCTTTTTACACAAGAATTAGAATTTTTAGAGCTAGAAGCATTGTTCGACTATAATCGATTGGTTTGACTTTGCTTTAATGAATTAAATAAAAATATACACTCAAAATATTATTATAATATCGTTGAGCTACTTATTAAATGTATGCAACAGGAACATTAGATGGCTTAAAGCTAAAATAAATTGAAGCAAATGCATGAAAAAATAATTTTAAACGATGGAAGTTAATAGTGATGGAAGCTATAATAATATCTACTTTATTATTATCTATTTTTAATAAATTAAATTAAATAATTATGCATCGATAAAAATGTATTTCTTTACGAAATGTATTGTCAAAATATCTCCTGTTTATTATTTAATGCTTTAAATTTGAAATATATTTAGAAAATAATGTACATTTATTATATCAATATAAATAATATAAAATGATTTGGATGGATTTCTATTGCTTTTTAATTACTTTTAATATTTTTATTTATTTTCATATTCAATAATTGAAGATAAAACGAATATTCGTTTAAAAGAATCTCTTTCGATATATGATTATATATCGACTTTATAATTATATATACAATTTTTAAATTATCGAATTAATTTGTATACAAGTTATATTATTGAACATATATTTATTTAAAACTTTAATCGTTGTTAACAAATTATCAACAAATTAACTAATCAAATTAAAATGTTTATCTGTAAGATCAAAACAATTGATTCAATTAAAAAATTGTTATTATTTTTTTTAAATATTACCATAGAAGTAGATTAATTTTATAAAATTTAGTACTGAGCTGTTAAAAATTAGGAAAATGTTCGGAGACTACTTAGTTTGTATGACAAGTTGGAAATAAAAATTTTCATCAAAATAAGAATAAATGCTAAAAATTAGTGATACATTAATTCTGAAAATTAAGTTATTCCAGACTACTAAAATAATGTACAAAAAAGCAGCAGTTATTTATTTTGAAAATAGCGTATTCAAATTAGTATTCAAGAATATAAAAACGATCTTAAAGGAAATTGTAATTTTTGTAACTTAAACCTTTCTAGCTAAAATACATGTTTTTGCTACACCAAAACACCATTTTCTTTACTACTTGCATAATTCACATTACACAACACGATCCTTAATATTATTTACAATTACATCGGAAACCTTTAAAAAATTATGCGCTAATATTGAGCAAATGATAAGTGAATTTTCATGAATATATGTAAGTTTGAATAATGCAATGATATCAAAATACTACACAATTAGCGGCTTTTAAGTAGTATCATAACTATTCGATTATTATTAAAATTTTGCATCCGTAGAAAATACGTTTTATCCTTATCTATACTGACATTAGATTTTACATTTATAATGAATGGAGAGCAAAATAAAATGCGACCAATGTATTTAAGATATTAATAGTCGTGTGATTAAAATGACATTGATTCTTATCGGCTTATACTCTTTTACTTTCATACCTTTGCTCTTATTATTTCATAAAACCTGCATTTCCTAGCCGAACTTCAAAATCTTCAATCGACGCTCGAGCTTTGCTTTTAATTACAGGGTAAATACTAAAAATATGATTGTATGGAAGTGTCGTCAGAATGCTGGATCGACATTACGTAAGAAAGCGCATGAACAATGATCCAAACCTTGCATCGCGGCGATATGGGCGCACGTGTTGCCATCCTTCGTGCAAGCCATTACGAGACTGGGATGTCGTTGTAGAAAAAGCTGGGCGACCTCCGCGTAATTGTTCATCGCTGCAGCGTGAATGGGCTTCTGGCCCTGGTCATCCGTCGCATCGATGCTCGCACCAAGCTCGAGCAGGAGCTTGCAGACTAGTAGTTGACCGGCCCCGGCTGCCAGATGAAGGGGGGTTTGTTTTCGGAGCGTAAGGACGTCGATAGCCGCGCCGTGGTCCTGGACGAGAAAACGCACGAGGTGTGTGTTGCCGTTCATCGCGGCCAAGTGGAGGGCCGTGCGTCCCACTCGTGACTTGGAGTTGATGAAAGCTTTGTTGGCCAAAAGCGCATCGCAGACCTGCCGACACGGACCACAATTTCATTTGGACTTTTTCACATTTATCTATTATCCATTTCATCATATTAGCCTCTAATGACCGAATTTTTATTATTCTATTATCGGCTGGCATAATGATATCGTATTTAGAAGAGCTATTCTTAGATATCAATTACGTCAAGCGATCGTATTGTTAATGTATAAAGACATTTTTTTCACAAATGCAGCACGCGGATTGATTAATTTCATTGAAATTATTTTATTCTTCCGGTCACGAAAGATTATGCTAATGGACATCGATCCACCTTTAGACACAGATTTGAATCGAATTAAAGACGTAGCCAGCGCTTACGATAGCTTTCATTTAGCGGTATAAAAGGCAAGGCACGTCGAGTATAAAAGCTCGTTTTATCTGCTTTCGCTGTCTACTTAATTGCAAACAAATCACTCCGTCTTTTAAAAGGACGAAAAAGACAAATAGATCTAACACGTGCGGTTCGCGGCCAAGATCCACAAGATTTCACGGCATCAAGGGAAAATGGAGCTCAAACTTAAGAATTCGGGCAAGCTCAAACGAGTGCCCATGAGGTCTTAAACAATAGACCGGATAAGCATCGCCCGATTTCCACGGTCATACCGACCTCCAAGTAACCGTGTTCAGCGGCAAGGTGAAGGGCTGATCTGCCTTCAAGATCGAAAACATCGACCCTCGCGTGGTTCTCCAGGAGATTGTTGACGATGTCCATGTGGCCCCTATGAGCTGCGATGAGCAGCGGCGTCCAGCCCACGGCGCTCTGACGATTGAGAGCCTTTTGCACTTCGGTCGCGGACATGTGGCTGATCATTTCCGAGAGGACCTCGTTGTTGCCGGCAAGGGCGCAGTGGTGAAAGGCCGACTCCTGGGCCTGCTTCGTCTGCATAGAGACGTCGGCGCCACCCTCGAGCAGCGCCCGAATGATGGCTCGGTCGTCACCCAGGGTCAGCACTTCCGTAGGTTCGATTTGAGCTGCGTAGTGAAGGGCGCTCGCACCCTCGAACGTCAAACTATTCACATAGTTCGTTGCCACATCTGCGCCCTTCTTTTCCCTCACGAACTCGATAAGATGGGGCACCACCTCCGCTCGGCAGCCTCGACAGGCCAGATGAAGCGGCGTTTCGCCGTTCTACGAATAGCGCATTGTCGCTCTAGCGTTTCTCTTGGCTTTTACCGGTGTCGTTGCATGCGGTGCTGAGTTTTGGCGGTTTGCATAGGTGCCATGCGTTATTGCCTTGCCTTGAATCCCGAACTTTTGGATGTCAAGGTCATGGCTTTGCGAAAAATGTGCGGTGTTTTATACGAACTTGCAGTTATAATTGACGGGTGCTCATAAATTAATTTTCTACAATTTGACATAGCTCTTTACGTTATTTACTCAACTTACGATTCAATTGCAATGGCTTTATTAAAGTATATGTTTAAAATAAGCTATGTGCAAGAAACTACAACTACAGTAGATCAACTATTTCAAAATACTTATGGGAGTTTATACAAGGTTTTCTTCTTATTTTACCGCTGCTATTATTTTACTACTGCTACTACTACTACTACTACAACTACAACTACTACTACTACTACTACTACTACTACTACTACTACTACTACTATTAATACTACTATGACTACTACACCTACAACTACGATTACTACTACTACTACAACTACTACTAATACTACTACTAATACTACTACTACTACTACGACTACTACTACTACTGCTACCGCTACTGCTACTACTACTGCTACCGCTACTACTACTACTACTACTACTACTATTACCACTACTAATAATACTATTGCTACTGCTGTTGCTTCTACTAATATTGTTATTATTATTATTGTTATAGTTTTATAAGGCGTACGATATATATATATATATAACACAAAGGGAATAAACATTGTAGCGAGCATAAATATTTTATACAATGGTGCTGAAGAATTTGCAACAAAAATATATCAACATATTGGAATATTTGGGCTTTTATTTTGATGTTACATGAAAGAAGATTATAAATGAAATATGATTGGAATATAACTGTTTTAGCTCGATTTAAATGATGTAGGTATTAGTTGATTATAAACATAAATTATTTCGAAATATTATGAATATCTTGTAATAGTCGATCATTCACAAATTAAAGCTTTAATTTTGTGAATATTCGACAATATTATTAATGAAATAATTAAAAATTTATCCTATGAGTATAAATGCTTATAAAAACAATAAATAGGAATATTTTATTTAAAATTTTTAATGAACATGCAAAGCCTAGTACGGTAAATCTTTCGATTGAATTCTATGAAAATAATAACTGACGCATTCCAAGATGCTCACATTTAGAAAGTTATATCGTCATTTGTAGACATACCTTTGTTGTGCTCTTCAAAGTGTATCAAACATAAGTTTATGTTAAAAACTAATCACTCTAAATAACTAAATAATACATAGTGTTGTTAATGGTAAGTTTACCCTAAATTCGTTGTCTAGTGTGATCAGAAAATAGATGTAAGTATATTAATGTGACATAGATTGTGATATTTACAGAGTATTAATATACAACGGTTGCTTAACAAGTAAATCATACGATTGTTTATATATTATATAAACATAATCATAATTACAAACTATGTGAACATCATTCATTACTTATTAAGCAAGAATTTGTGTTTTGACAAATATTTATATTTATATACACAATACATAAAACAAATCTATTACAATTGTCTCATGCGTCTTTGAAATAAGCTTTATACAATCAATCCATTAAATATTTATCTTTAAAAACTATTAAAACTTTCAACCAAAAATAACTGTTTAATTACTCAATTGTAATACAAATATAATAGTGGCATTTCAACGTATTTAAATAATTCAAATAAAGCTTTATGATTTGTTAACGACAGAAAGGAAACAAATATCAAGAATATATTTTAATTCCATTTTTACATGCCAATATAAATTCCCAGTAAAAAGAAAGGACAATTTTATCCTAGTATGCAATGAAAAATTTCGACTTTGAATGTTTGACTCTCGTTACGGAAGCGGCTAATAACAGACTTTAAACCGAAAGAATAATAATAAAGACGCAGCCACGATGCAAGAGACATCAATAAGTTTTGTGAATCGGATTTCCACGCTAAAAAGCTCTTTCTGAGCTTACCTTCGACTTGAACATGGGGTCACCGCCATCCTCCAGAAGGAGTTTAAGAGCTGCGAGGTTGCCGTGGCTCGCAGCCACGTGGACGGGCGTCTGGCCATCGTCGGTCGCGAGGTTTGGACCCGCGCCAGACTTGAGCAGCATAAGCGCGCACCTGTCGCCATCCGGAACCCTGGCAGCTATGTGAAGCGGTGTCTCGCGGAGCTTGCCGCCCCGCACGTGCACCTCCGCACCGTAACCCAGAAGAGTCTCGACAACGGCAGGTTTCGCGCTCTCCACGGCGATGTGCAGAGCCGTGTAATTGTCGTTCGTTGTGGCATCGACCTTAATTTCGATATTGCACAAATCTTTGTTTATTGCACTTTTCTCCCTCTCTCTCTCTCTCTCTCTCTCTCTCTCTCTCTCGATGTGCTAAAGACACGATTCTACGGGGAGTACGCAATACGGATCTACTGAACAATGAAGCCGAACCAATTGCAAAGTCAATGAGCTAGAGAATGACCAGAGAGAATTCTTTAATAAATCGCTTATTTATATATCACGGGTGTAATCGATGTAGATCGTCCAAGTCCAAAAAAGTAGTTCCTCCACGTTAATTAAGGGATAAAGAGCTGCATTCAAAGACACGGCACTTGCCGATAAACTAGTCCTGCTACTCACCTTTTCTCCCCGCTGTAATAGTGTACTGATAATGCCCACGTGGCCATATTTGGCGGCAGTGTGGATCGACCTGGCTCCCTTTTTATTTGGCATGTGAAGATAAACGCCCTTTTTGAAAAGCATTGTCGCGCATTCCGAGTGTCCGTTGAGCGACGCTATGTGCATCAACGTAGAGCCGTCCTTCGTCCTCTCGAAAATGCTGGCCTTGAATTTGTCGGCGAGCAGCTCAATTATGGACGCGTGTCCATTCTCGGCTGCCAAGTGCATTGGCGTCCGGTCCAGGTCATCGGTTATGGCGGCCGAGGCTCGCACCCCGTAAAAGTATTTAACGAGAGTCTCGTCGCCTTCGGCACTTGCGATGTGCAATGCCGTTTGTCCGGTGCCCTTTACATAGTTGCGCTTTTAGTTGATTTTTTAAATTATTTATCTTAAACTCTCCCCTTTTTACAATACTATTATCACGAATAAGGCAATGTTCAATTTAGACGAATAATGAATTATTCGTTTTACGAGAATCTTTAACCCCTTTAATTTTACGAAAATTTAGTGCCTTTGTATAATTCAGCCTTGGCTCTAAGACTATTATTTTATTATTATCCTAAATTTCATAATTTTATATAATTGTACACAACATACTGAAGCATATAACATTTATAATTCAATGAAATTCTAAACCTACATACAGGGACACTATTTCATTGTGATACTGAGTACAAAAAGAAGAAAATGGCTTTTTTCATAGCTGTTAAAGTAATTAAAAGCTCATTCTTATATTTTGAAAATAAAGTTTGGTTGCACTTTTATCAATTGGGGGGGGGGAATTCCTCGTTCTCGCATCGTAAGCACTTCGATTATGCAAAATACCCGAATGTGAAATAATTTTGCGCGGGTCTATAATTGCAAATGTTGAGCTCGTTTTTTCGTAAAATTTCCCGTATTAATAAGAGGATATATAACTCACGTTTTGCATGTCGACCGAGGCCCCATAGTCGACGAGTATCCTGACCATATCGACGTCTCGGCGACGAGCAGCCAGGTGTAATGCCGTGTCGCCGGATGGCGTCGTCGCCTTTAATTGGTCAGGAGCTTGTTGGGACAACAATTCCCGGCACATCGACTGGTTGCCCGCTTCCACGGCCAAAAGAAGCGGGATTTTACCTTTCTGAAACAACCAAGTAGACGTATTGTTACACCAACTTTGCTCACTAGCTTGAGTAGTTGAACGACTTGATTTAATCTATCGAACGATTTCTACATACATACGATTATATCTAGTGATTATAATTATGTTACTTTAAAACGGATATGTTTCATTGTTCCCTGAAATACTAATTACATCTTAATTTTTTATTTATCTTAATGACGTAAGAGATAAAATTAATATGCCGAAGTCGTATTCGGAATGACACAATTTTACAAAAGTTTAGAAAAGTTTTTGCAGAAAAGTAAATCGCTATTTTAGAAACTAAAAATATTCTTTAGATCTAATTTTAATTTAAATTAAATTAAAATTTAAATCTAAAAATTTTCGATTAATCACATGACTACGAATTTTATACAAATACACGCGTAATGTAGAGGAGACAGAGATGAATAGCGTATGGTAATTTATCTGATTTATATTTGCGCTCGGCAGAAGCAATGGAATTAATGTGACAGACGTGTAAAATGAATTTACGATCGATAAGTTAATTCGATAATGATAGGTCATTACGAATAATAAGGCACGTCGCAATAAACCTTGCTAAGGTGTACTTATTACCTATAAATAACATCCAATCGCTCAAATCTTAAAGTCAACATCTAATCTACTTTAATTCGCTTGAGGCCAAGTTCCTGGAGCAACCAAGAAATAGATAGTCTTTGTGCTCAAATGACAATCATGCTTGTAGGCAAGAGTCAATTAGCTTCATTTTAAATAATTAAATCCGATGGTATTAAGCTGGAGGGATTGCCAAAGTCCGGGCGAGACCAATCAAATGGAGTGTTAGAGAAGGAAAAATCAGCAATGAAAGCCATTATAAAGAATGTCGCGCCTTGCGAGCAAATTGCAAACCTACGCGCACTTCGGCCAGGACATTCTTGACTGCGTTTTTCCAATACTTGGCGGCTCCAGTCGTCTTCCTTTTCTTAAAGACAAAGTTCTTGGGAAAAGCTGCGTGGTCGGGGCTTGAGAGCACCTGCGGTCGTGACCACACAGGCATCGATGGAGAAGGACGTAGGTCCTCGTGGATCCTAGAAACCCCAAGCAACGCGACTGAGTGCGCGTCGCGACTGGCGCATCATTCCCAAAGTTTTGATAGAAACCAATTGGCGGTCTGTCTCTTCCTTGGCCTTACCCGGCACCTCGGATAATCGATGCTGCGAGACAGCGGCTCCCGGTTGGCAACTCGCGGTACCAGTTCGCGACGCCGCTACCGACCGCGTCACGCGACCCACCCGGTTTTTAAAGTCCAGGTCTTCGTCGCACTACTGCACCTGGACGATGGCCTCCAACCACGCGAACCGATCGCCCACGCCTCTGAACTATACCAATCGGCTTTAATTATAGTCACGGGTGCAATCGTGCTACGCCTGTGATAAGCCCGTGTCTTCGATGAAATTAACGAACGTTTGTAGAATTGCACTACTCGCCTGCAATTGTCTGCTAATTATTTTTATTCTTGATCAAGTTTTTCCTAATCGTCGACATCTTTTGAAAGTGATAAGTTTAATAACAAACTAGACAGTATGATACAAGACTATCAAAGTTTTAACTGATGCATCAGCCTTTTGTATCTTCCTTCTAAATGGGACCATTCTTATTAATGAGTTTCCACTTTTATAATTATTTCACATTATGTATTGAGCCCTATCAATGTTAGTGTTAATTATTTTCCTAGAACGACTAAATAAATATATTAGAAATTGTAGATTTTCACATGCGCAAGCGAATGAAAAAGACATAAACAGGGTATTTATTATTCGCGAGATGTAACAATTTTTAACTAACATTTTATTATAAGTTAATATATTAGCATTACTTTTATTACTTATCAAGAATATATTCATATTCAATGGTTGCTTGTTGATTAAACATTGAAAATCAACGTGTGTTGATTTATGAAAATAAAAATCTCAACCAACGCTTACTAATTTTATTCTTATTAATATATATTAACTATAAATATAATTATAAATTTTTATACATGAAACACCACTATAAGAACATAGATAATATTTCATTTCATTGTATGAATTTATAATATGGATATTATAAAATAACCGATCAATTTTTTCATAATGAAATTGTACAATAATGGAAGCATTTAAACTACGTGTTTGACAATGGACGAAAAAATTAGGTTAGTCATCATTACGGAATTGAATGGGTAACCCAATTTTAAAGTAAAAGCTGTGAGTAATATGAGGAATCGATTTTAATAGAAGATCATTTTGACAATTGTAGTCTTTATTCTCTAGCGTGCAATATCTCGTTATATATGTTGTATTCATTTTTTACATCTATTACTTAAAAATTAACTTTCATTATTTATTTATTATATTCTTTTATTATCTTCTTTATTTATCTATTATACATATATTATATATAGATAGTATATTTGGTTTATTTTACAGTTGGTTTACATTTCGTTTATTTTATATTTGGTATATATGACAGTATATTATATATATACAGTATATTGTACAACAGAAATTATCAATTAATTGACCTATTATTATGAATTAATGTAAAAGATTTTAAAAACTTACACCATCTGCTTTCAGACGGATGTCCCGTCCTGCCGCAGCCAGAAGGACTCGAAGAATAGACGTTGCAGTTCCCGTCTGTCTTGATGCCACGAGGTGAACTGCAGTCTGTTGTCTGGGCTATTCAGATATTAAAATAAAAATATTATACAAAATGAATAAATTATAGATTAATATTTAGCAGCCAACTGTACAATAAATTTACAAGAGCGATATTCTTTATTAAATTAGCATGCCCAGTGTCAATTCAATATTAATCATAATATCTTTCTAGTATCGACATCTAATATCTACATAAAAATAAGATTATAATAAAAATAATTTCTAACGATACATAAAAATTATGCAATAATAAAGGTAATTTAATGCTGTATATACAAAATCAATATAAAAGTAGCTCGTATAAACTTTATGCGATCATACATACAATAAAAGAATTAGAAAATATGTAAAGTTTGTAACCTGTGAACAGTTTTTCATCATTTAAATAATTATAACACTAATTAAGAATTGGTATTTATTAAAAATATATCAGTATAAAAGAATATTATATTTTACGAATGTGTTTAACAACCACATTGCGTTCTAATGATACTATATCCGTAATTAACACAACATTTTACAATGAAATCGTTATATAGTTCAATAAATGTTAAGTTTGTACTATTACAATATTTTTACTTTACAAATTCGATAAAATTATTGACACAATTAATTAGTAACCTCTTTTATATTTAATTAATTGTAACTACGTATATACTAAGTTTTTTACTTATTATTTTATGAAATGCAAATTTCGAATTTTAATATGTTATCTTATTATTTGGTACTATCGTAACAAAATACTTGAGTAATAATCGAAACCTCGGATTAATTACTAATACAACGTTTACAACCTCAATTATCACGTATAAAAAAAGATACAAAGGATGCTTACTCCTCCGGGCGCGTAAGGATCGACGCCCCTCTTAGAAAGCAGAAGTTTAACGACGTCCTCTCTCGAGAACATCGCCGAGATGTGCAGGGCATTGTAATTATCCTGGGTAAAACAAAAGCGAAATACACATGTAAGTAAGTTCGAATTCATTTAAATGATAGGGTAAGTTTTTATAAAGGACGAATAACATAAATCTTAAAGTAAGGTAAAAAAAAAACTCGGATGAACGATCGATCATCGTAGATACATTTATAACGAATGAACAATGAGCCACTACAACTTTTGCAATTACATGTTGGTTGGCCGCACCTCACGGATGAGAAGCATGTTCGTTCTCGCTTTCTCTTGTGCTTAGTTTCTCTTCTCTTTTTTTACCTACATTTCCAATCAAGCTTCATTAGCACGTAAACTGAAAATCATAATCGGGGCCATAAAGGAGCGCCGCTGAAAGTTCAGTCAATAACGTCGGTCGCAATTAGTTTTCCAAATTGCACAATCATCGTGCATTCGCACTTCCTATATTTTTTGTTTATACATATATCCCTTATATCGCAAAATAATTATTCGATAAATTATTCCATATTTTAATTATTTTCATATGACTATCGTTTTGATTTCATTCAGTCTATTATGACATGTGAACTAGAAATTTTTTTTATTATTCAACTGAATGCTACCTAATTGAAAATTAATTAAAACATTAATTTTTTACATAGTATTTTTATAAAATATATTCAATTTTTGAATATAAACAATTAATGCATACATTGTATTCATTTTGAATGTAGAATCTCAATACATAATTTGTACACGATTTCTCGTTTTATTGATTTTAAAATCTAATTACTTTTATAAAAATAATTAAATGTTAAAACAAAAATATGTTTAATAAGTACACTGAAAAATTAAAATTATTGATTTTTATTTTAAATGAATGCAGAAATTTATTACATGTCTAATGATAAATGACAAAACTAGTAATATTAAAAAAGTTCTTATAAATAATAAATATTTGGGTACCATAAATTTCTTTATAGTATTATAGTTTTTATAAAAATTTGTTATTACCAATAAATCAAGATTATTCAATATATCCAAAATCGAATCATAAGTTATATCATTTTTTATATAAAAGTATTGCAGTTTTCTCAATTAAAAACATCCATTATTTTAAATTAAAACAAAAGAAAAAAAAGAAGAAAAATGTTCACATGTTAAATTATTATCAAATAAGAATGAAACCGTATATGAATGAGAATATCGTTAAAGAAACGAAAAAAAAATATCTAAAGTGCATTATTGTAATATACACGCAATATAATAAATATTGATATGCTTATGCATTGTTCATGTTTATACTTTTTGACTAAATTAACTTTCCGAGATGAATTTTTTTCCATTCTTTTTTTTTTATTACTTAAAGCCTTTGCTTCATATAATTAGTTTCCAGAATATATTTTCAAATTGAATTTTGATTATTAGTTATTGGACATGTGATAAATGTTAATAAATGGCTGTCAAAAAGAATTTATTTATCACACGAAGAGAAACAGTAAGAAAATATTAATTGTTTCGATACATAGCATTGATTTTAATAAAAAAAAATAATAATAAGCTGCACTGTTGCAGAATATCAATTCTATTATTCTATTATAAACATTATAGACAATAATTCTAATAATAAAGTATAACGGTTTATTATAATTGTAAGAAATAGATCAAAATTCAATTCGGGTTAATGAACTCTAATCACTATGTAAATAAAATCAAATTCAATATACCAAATTCCTTGGCCCATTATTGCCATTGGATCATAAAAGTCGTAAATTGTCGAGGCACAAATTTTGTCGTATAGACATTTTCATTAAGTAGTACTCCCTCCTCCCCAAGTATGGCTTTTTCTAATTCTAATTAACCCTCGAGCATAATGTATAATTTCCTTGTACAGTAACGAAGTGAATTTGTTAGTTTAAGCAGCACGAAGGGAGCGCAGAGTCAGTGATTGCGTGAAGAAAGTCTGCTCGGCTGGAGGGTACGCCTGGGGGAAGGGGTTTTGGTCGCATAGCGAGGAAAACGCCATGAAAGGATAAGACGGTAACAATGAGGTCGAGAAAAGGAGAAAGCGAGGAAGAAAAGAGGGCTGTGGCGCGAGGTCACGCGTAGGGTCTCGTGGGTTATCGCGATTTGTTGATCGCGAGCCAGTTTTTCGTCCCGGTGACTGGCCTACTTAACTCATAACGCACACTTACGTTTTTATTCTCATTTTCCTCCTTGGCCTTGGCCCTTCGTCTCCTACCGTCCTCGCGAGCTTTGCTTTTATCTAACATTCAATTTCAATCGACGTTGGGCTTCAGTGTGCATAATTGGCAAATCAACCAGTAGTTGACTCATACTTGTCGAGATTCGCGATTTTTCAATTTATTATATGTATTAGTTGGAGATGATTATTGTAGCGACTTCGGAAAATTTTAACGGTAAAGGCGATCCGGTTACTAATGGTCTTGTCTTATTAACGATAATCTATTGTTCATCGATATCAGGAATATTTATAATAAACACTTATAGTCCTTATTATAACGAATGATGATTATCTGCTTTTATGCATAATTTTGCTAACTTACATTGTTACGTGCTCCGATGTCCGCGCCAAGTTCGATCATTCGATCGAGAAATGCAGTACGGTTATCCTTTACTGCATACATAAGTGGTGTCATGCCCGTTTGCTGTGAAAAAACACGTTGTAATTGTACTAATAATTATTAATATTATCAATTATCTTTGATTTCGCTATATCGTGTTTTTGCGGAGCAAGTAAATGCTTTTTTCACAAATTGAATAGAATAAAATGCTTATAATATTGGATAGAAATACGTGAGAACTTCACGCGTATCGAAACAATATATAAACTTCGTTACATTATTGCTCAATATATAATGAAATATACAATATTATTACCATTTTATTTTACTTGATTCTGCAAGAAATTTTTTCTTTAACGTCTATCTAAGTATTGTATATAAAAGTAAATAATAATAAATATATAAATTTAGTAAGTATTATTATTTAATAGAATAAATAATAATGCATGTATCATTAAATTTAAAAAAAAACTTTTTAATTAAATCGTGATTTAATGTTTCGTTGTGCAAATTAATATAATTTCTTCTAATTAATATAATTCAACTTTCTTCGCTTACTAATAATAAAAATCATAAAACTTACTGTCGTTTTAAGGAAGAGAAATATAAATGCGGATTATGTAATTTACATCTAACGAAATCAACTTTGTTGATCAACTTCGACCACATCAATCTGTAAGATTATAATCTATTTTTCGAATATTATAAGTAAATTGAAGATCTTTATACGGAACAGAATTAATTAGTGAAGTGTAATTCTATATAGTTATTTAACAGAAATTTAGCATTGTTTATACATATTTTTAAGATATCAACAATAAAAAAAAATATTTATTAAAGATTCATACAAAGATCTAAAATTATTAAAAGAAAAAGTAGTTAAATGATGCTTTTAAAGTATACAACAAAATTTATGTTAAAGTTCTTTTTATCAGGAAAATTATACCGCATGTTAAAATACTGTAAAAAACAATAAATAAATAAAACAAAAAACAATGTTAAAATATTTCTTCTAACATACATGATAAGTGAGCCATTAAATACACGTATATTTGGTTTATTAATCTTTGAAAGATTAGCTACCGTATAGATTCTAGTAATAATTTTCAAATAAATGTATCTTACATATACTGATAAATAGTCATGATTAAAATTAATGTTAAACTACCAATTTCTAAATAAAATAATATAAAATTTTTAAAAATATTATTATTCTTTATAGATTATATGTATACTCGGAAAACGCTCAAGCTGTTCCATGTTATCGAATAATATTATAAATGCATCCAGGTTTTTAGAAAACATTTTACTTATCTATGCTATAAATAAATCGTTTAAACTTATTAAAGCACATAACAGATGTGATAGAACTGCTTTTGCTTACAATTACGGGTTTTAAGAAATTTGTAAAATTTACTTAACAATTTCACGATGCACTTTAATCAGAAAATATTTGAAGAATTCAAATTTTGCAAACATCATTCAAATTTCTCTCGTAGTTCGTCTTTCGTGAGTATTTTGTATTTGCCGTACTCATAAAAAATGCTGTACTCCATTGGTTTCCTGGCACAAGTAAATATAACCGGCGAGTCGTGAACCATGCTCATCTTCTCGAAACTACCGCCCATTCCCGAGTCGCCGGTCCTCTTTATCACCCATGGCTAATCTTAATAATCAGAGCTAACCGCGTCAATGAGTCCGGCGAGAGGCGCGAACGTCACATCCTCCTGTTGATTTTGTGAGACCTTCTCAAGGGTCTTGAGTAGCTGGTCGGCGGCTGCCCACTCGCCCCGAGTCGCCACCCCCATGAGTCGCTGGGCAGCCTCTCGCGCGGTCGCCCCGGCCGAGCCTGGTTTGCTGCTCGGCTGGGACGGTTCGGCGCTGGGGACACCATTGCTCGGGGGCCCGGACGAACCTTGGCCTTCATCCCTGGTCCCCGAACCTGCGGGGCTCTCTTCTTTCGAGGCTGGCTTCGGCCGTTCCTCTTTCGGGCCCCCGGGGCCCTTCTTCCCACTGCTCATGATTCGTGGGTAACCATCCTTGCCATGCCCTGATTCGGCTCATCGACACGGAGCTGCGAAGGCGCCCGAATGATACGCCGAGACTTCCGCGCTAGCTCTGATGATCGAAGCAACGTTTGGACACGGGCGCCCAGCGGACCGCCGACGTTGACGCCGCCGCCGACGCCAAGACCGACGCAGACGCCGTCGCCGACCAATCGTCTTGTCGCACCTACCTACTCCGGGGAGGGGTTCAACAACGCAACCTACCGCCGACACGCGACTTCCGCCCCCGGGAGGATCGCAACTCCTCGGCCCGATTTAACGAGCTTTGCCGTCTGATCGTCGACCACGCAATTTTCGTTGCAGCTGTCCTGCCTACTGAATCCTTACTACCTTATCGAGCGCCGAGGTCGAAGGACAAAGCACGAAGGAGGAAAAAGAGAAGATTTCGCGCTTTATGAGCAACTTCTACCATCGTAAACTTATCTATCCCGGTATGTGTTTTAACACATGCTTTGATGATGCTCCCAGCGATTTTTCGATTTCGAGCGGAGCCAAGAATCATTACAGCCAAGAATTTCATACACGGGAGCGCTTTCCTTGTTTTCCTTGCTTAGAATGCTATCGGTAAATCCGGATTGTTGAGCAACATTGTTATACATTAAATACTATTCAAACTTTTCATATATAATCTGTTTGTTTGTTTGTTTGTTTGTTTGTTGTTTGTTTGTTTGTTTGTTGTTTGTTTGTTTGTTTGTTCGTGCGTGTGTGTGTGTGTGTGTCTATCTCTCTCTCTCTCTCTGTGTGTGTGTGTGTGTGTGTGTGTGTGTGTGAATGTGTGCATACGCGTATGTATACTCGTAAATTATGATTGTTATTTGATGCCAAATTATTATTATCATTATAATCATTATTATAAAATGTTGAACAATTTCAAAAAATGTTTCTATAACTTATATTTAATATATATTATTTAATAGAATGTCTATATAAAAATGAATTTTTGCTCCTTCCAATATAACTATTAATGAAAAATTGTTAAATTTAAAAAACCATTTACAACTACTTTATTTTCGTTAATTATTGAATAAAGTATTTTAATGAATTCTTGTAAGTAACATTTAGTTATGAAAATGTTCCTGTAATTTATCTAAATAAAAATAAATGTTTTTCTCTTCCTAATTCTCATTTTTTCCCAAAATCTGGACAGGAGTTTCAAGTATTGATTTTGTTAACATTTTCGTGCTAGCGGTTCAAAAACTATTATGTTTAAGTATAATTTGCATGGACGATTTAGAACTGTAATATTTTCAGATGATTAATTATCTATAAAAATATATGCAATCGAAGCAAAAGAAGCAAAGATTCATGATATTTAATTGATAATTAATCGTTATTAATAATTAATATTAATTGATAATGATCGTTTTTAAGATCTTGTAGGTTAACAAATATAACAAATAAAAATTATTAAACAATTCTTATAATAATTTTTAAATAGTTTAAATAATTTGAATAAGTAATAAATATGTTCAATATTATTTTTCATTTATGATTTTAACACCATTATGTATAATAATACTTGTTATTTTTGTTTAAATAATATACAAAATTTAAAACAAACTTTCTGCAATTTTTAAAATAATAATGAAAAATTTTATTTTACATATTTTACATACGTTATATTTTCTTTGCTTAAAATTTTTTATTTAAAGCGCTTTAATAATGCTTAAGTAATTAAAAGTGTTTTTGAATATTTCATGATTGATAAAATTCTTAATTTTATTAGCAATATACATTAAATTGAAAAAGCGCGCGAAACTCGAACGGAAAAGAATTACTAGCACACAATGTGGCCACCTAATAATGCAAAATAATGCCAAATAAGATGTAATAATAATAATAATAAGTACGTAATATAAAAGATAATTGTACATCGCAATATAAACACATTAATTATATTGTATCATTTTTAAATGGGAACTATTATAATGCAGTATATATTTTATCTATTCTATTACAACATTAGCGTTCAATAAAAATAATGATAAATATAAATAATATATAATATGTAATTATAAAAATAAATATTCTCTAAATAGTTCAAATAATATCAAATATATTGTAAGATTATAAAATATAATAAATTATGTAAAACATATTTGGATAAGAAAAATATAATTCTTATATTTCTCAATATAATCGAACCTTTTCATAAATATCAGAAAATTAGTGGATACATTAAATATACAAAAAATCTATTCAAAGAAATTTTAATATTCATAAATACATACAGTTTTTATAAATTTATTTTTACATTTATTTTAACTAAATATAACATTGAAAAATCTAAAATATCTAGCAGGTTTAAGTAAAAAATATTAAATTTATTCTAACTTTATATGATAAAAATATCTATTTAAAAAAAATGTTTATAATTATGATATAAATATATAAAACAAATAATAATTGATAGCTTAACGTTTTTTATATCGAAAGTAAAAAAAATATTCTTTATATTATATGAAGTTGAATTTCTAGTAAATAATATATAAGTAAACTTATATTTATAATATTAATTATAAATATAATATAATAAAATTAATTAATAATATAATTAATAATTAATTATTAAGTAATTATTGACATAACATTAATTCGATTATTTATTACATTAACTCAAACATTTAAGCAAAATGATGAGTGTAAAAATAAAAAATAATTTATATTAAACTAATAATACAATAAAACAAACAAAACAAATAATACAATCTATTATCAATTATACCGTATTATTAAATGAATAATGTACATATCTATGAATTTTACTAAAATTTTATTCAATGCTCTATTGCGTATAGCAATTCTATAATGTTCAATAAAAAAAAAAACAAAAATGTAATTACTGTATCTACCAATCTTTACCTTACATACTTTATCTCACATTATTTTATTACATGTTATTTATTTAAATTCAAGGGTACTTTCATAATTTTGAAATAATGATTGTTTTTATTCGCTATGCAACGTGGAGAAAATTAAATTCCTAATTTATACTCTTTAATTCCTAATTTGTACTCGTTCCCTTGCTCTTTTCAATCTCTTCCCTTCCTAGTCTTATGAATATTCGATTGAACATTGATATACACATGCAAGCACGGATTCTTAATTCATAATAATTGAGAATCCAATTTTACTTTTGAAATGGAGACGAATTCTGATAACACCATTTTTATTTACTATCTTATTATACACCATTATGATGTTATATTCTAGTTGCCGCAACGGGTCATTTACGAGACAGATAAATCATTCCCTGTTCTTTTTTCTTGTTCGTACTTTATAATCATAAACGTATGAATCCGATTTGCCGACGTGACATTACTCACATACATTCTTCCCACTAACGTGAGTACGCTATTCATCTATTTGCATAAGCTATCATGAACTTAATAATTATAAATAATCAAATGCTTGTCGTTTATTTTACTTTTACATATTTTGATTACAATATTAGTATAATATTATTTCTCTTATTTGTTATAATAAATGTTTAAAATGTAAACAGTTAACACAATTATTTAAATGATTTTATCTAATGAATGTGATATACTTAATTTCTGATGATTAAATAAAAGATTTAATACTCGAATTTCATTAAAATACTTGGTAAAAAGTAATATTTTTCATTTTAAAATATTAATACTTCAGTAATACAGTAAAAAAAAATTGTTGCCATATTCAAACTTAATGAAGCTATATTTGTAATATGCTTTACATTTCAATAAATTGACGTATAAACGTTTATTCTAATTCATGTACGCAATTTAATCTCGATATGTACTGTTTGTACCATATTTTATTAAACCATTCAAATATAAAATTTCTTAAAATTAGTTAATAAGCATTCCACGTTATTACTCTATTTTCAACTGCCATTATTAAGGTTAAAATTTTATACAAAAAGATGTTAATAGATTGAAATAATAGAATCGTTACATCTGTAGCTATAAAAATTATTGTTTTTCATAAATTTAATGACGTTTTGTTAAAAGAAATTTAAGAATGTTTATACCTTAAATTTCTATTAAATTAAAAAATTCATATTTATTTTTTTTTATGTAACACGATTATTGTAAAATTATTAAAAAGTTATTATTATTATCATTATACAAATGCATAATTAAATACGTTATAAAATATGCTTTCCTTTATTATTGAATAGAATTATAGAAGTATTTTTTATTAAAAATTTGAGAAGTCGTGACTAATGAGAATCAAAACTGAAGGTCTTAAACAGAATCTATTAAGGTCAGACTCGAAATCTGACTCATGCACAAACTAAAAAAATCAGGAATAAGAAAGATAAGCTAATTAATTATCTGCCTAAGTTCACTTTAATTCGAATCTAAAGTTTGTTTTCATTAAAATCAAAATATCATTTTATCATATCGTATGACTCGACCCAAAAAATTAAATATTAAATTGCGATTCTCGATTAAATTCGCATATAAAATAATAATTCCTGTATCACACGACGTTGTAAGTTTATTACCTTATTTAGGAAATAAATAGTATCGAATACGCAAATATATTTACTATTTAATTGACTTCTTTATACTTATTTACTTCTTCCTTCATTGTTTCAACTAAGTATATCATGTCGATAAATTAATCTACAGCAAACAAAATCCTATTATTCTTATAATAGAATTTGTCGGTGAAACTGTTTGCATCAATAGTAAGTTCTACTACAATACATAATTAATTTTGTTAAAATTTTTGTATAGTATTATCTTATATTTAAAATGAATATTAATTTTAAATTGGATTTATATATTTCACTTATATATTAATCATATCATTAAATAAATATGTTATTAAATGATTAAATATTCATCATTCATATTCTCTTAATTATCGATTGAACGTTCGATTTTGCGTATTATATTTGATATTTATAAAATCTTATTCGATTTCTATTAACTCATTTAGCAAGTGATTTTATTGATTAAATTTATTTATTATTTATCTATTTATTTAATTTTTTTGATATTTTCTATTCTTTACATTCATAATTGGTACGATTTCTATACTTAGATATATATAGCTTCAACTGTATATAAAACTATAAGCATTTATAATTGTCATACAGCAAATAATAATGATAATTAATGCAAATTTAAGCAAAGATACGCGTATTAATATTTCATTGTGATTTTAAGCTTTGTAATAATTATTTTAAAAGCAAGTTCATTAGATTGTATGTTTATAAAATATTTAGAATAATTTTCGAGTAATAATATATTATTTTTCATCGTTTGATTGTCACATAAATTATGTTAATAAAGCTATTAACCTAAAATCTTTTTTTAATATTAATCATTGGCAGTAGCATTTAACATCTGTCATCTCAATTATTTACGGAATGCTGAATCGACTAGTAAAAGCGCGAATTATTCCTCAAATGGGTAAGTAAAAAAATAGTTTGAATTGCCTTCTATTAATTACCTATATCAATTTTTACATAAAATTTAAAAGAAGACGATTAATTTTATTTCTACTTAAATTTTGAAATTACAACATTTTTGAAGATCATATAAAATACAATTTCGTTTATTTAATATATATTAATAAATTAATTATTTTTTAATAAAATTATTATAAATAAAAAACTTTCGATGCATATTTGTATTCATGTTAATTTTGTATATTTAATTTTATTAAATACAATTTTTTAGCAATAATAATCCTTTTTACACGTATTAAATATTTTTATATATTAAGTTTTCACATAACAAATTTATATTTTAAAAACAAAAAATAAATAATTAACAATTAATTATTTACACCAATCGTTTTACCACAAGAAAATAATTTGACAATAATTAATTATACCTTCGATTTATGAACATTTCTTTTTTTATTAATTAAATTATATAATAGTATTTTGATAATTAGCAAACCTCAAATTCTACTTAAATATTATTAAAAATGCCGTGGTAAAAATAACCTGTCTTTTCGACACATCAATTACATTTTAACAAGTTAATCCTAGATAAAGGAAAAAGCTTTCATTTAAAATCTATATATTTTAAAAAGGTTTAATTTATTTATTGTGAAATTTTATATGCTTATGAAACATAATAGAGAATAAAATTAAAAAATAAGAAAAGTATCGTAATCGAAATATAGATTTAAATAAGAAATAATATTTCTAGAAATTTACAAATAGTAATTTGTATACACATGCAATTTGACATATTTCGGTATATAATTATGGTAATAATAATTATTTAATAGCAGATAATTCTAACTTATATAATATCTAAACAAAAATATCGACGAGATAAATCATTAATAAATTATAATAAGAAAAAGAGTAACTATCAATAATTTAAAAAAATATATATTATCTAAAAATTGAAAAAAAATTAATTAAATTTAATTAAACATCATAGATTACAATTAATTTAGTTAATTTAAGCCTTTAATAAATTCATATTGACTAAACTAATACAATAAAATTATTATTTAATATATCGATAATACATATCTATGTATATGTGTGTGTAAAAGTATAAATAAAAAACATACATTCAATAATAATAAAATATTACAATTATTAATAGGTTGATTATTTAATAGTCGAAATAGTGCTATCGATATATTTTATCATTGTTTCTAATAGTGTAATATTATCCAATTGATGAAATTTAATTTATCGTTATAGATTAATTGTTAATGTGTATATTCAATGTTTATTTATTTTTGTTAACAGCATTAAGATAAATATTACATCACTAAAAAGTGCCTGTACTCATCAACGCTTGGTACATCAGACATAATTAAAGATATAAACATTTATTATTAAATTAAACTATAGAAAAAATAATGGCTATATATAAAAAAGCTTAGAATATTCTAAATAAACTATAAATTATTATTAAAAATTATCTACGTACTAACTTTAATTGTATTATACTGTTTGCAGTATAATTTCAATTTTTATTAATGATAATAATACGATAAATATTTAGAACAACATACTTTATATAAATAAAAAAAATATATTTTTCTAATTATTTTATTAATTTTTCTATGAAGAATTTTATCCTGGTTTTGCTAATGCATAATTTTTTAATAACATAAAGTTAATAGGAAATTAATAGGAATAATAGGAATATAATAATATTAGAGTTTGTTAAGAATAATATTAAGGTTTTTATTTTTAGTAAGCTATTACTTAATATTATTGTTTAATTATTTAATTAATTATTATTATTTAATTAACAATTATTATTATTTATTAATAAAAACAAGTCAATTATCATATCATACTTATTATTTAACATTTGATAGTAGTTTTTTCTAGAAAAGATGTAAAGTGAATTTTCATTGCGTGATAGTTTTATGATCCGTGTATGTATGCATGTATGAATGTATGTGTTGGTGGATATATGCTTAACTATTTGCATCTCAATGTCTAAAATGGTATTATTTTGATTTTATTAAAGTATTGATAAAAATATTAAGAATCAATTTCAGTTTTCACATGCTGAATTTTAAATCAAATGAAATTTAAGCGCCAATCGCCTCTGAACGTCTCAAGAAAATTATGTTTAGACATTTCTACTTTTCTCTTACAAGACTGTAGATATGCAAGCAGCACCGTCCAAAACATTTTCGAACAAAGGTCGGTAGCAGAGCTTGCGTATATACAACAACCGGGGCAGATGCCACTGGAGAACATGACGGTCGGCTGTCTGCTGGAAAGGGCGGCGGAACAATGGCCCAACCGGGATTTCGTGATTTCTCTACACCAGAACGTACGACTGAGTTTCTCAGAGGTACTAATGCGAGCGGACCGACTGGCTGCGGGACTTATAAAAATCGGTTTACGCCGAGGCGATCACATTGGCATTTGGAGTCCAAACTATTACCAATGGATTCTCTCATACATGGCAGGGGCAAGAGCGGGTTTGGTCATTGCCGGTATTAATCCTATGTTCTATGAGAGCGAGTTTCAATTCTGCGTGGAGAAAATTGGAATGAAGGCCATTTTCGCTCCCGCGTCCCATCGGAATAAAAAGTATGCGGATATAATGCTGACGGTAAAGAAGCACTGTCCGTTCCTCGAGCACATCATCACATTTGATGATGACCACGTAACGTAAGTTCCATGTTTGTTGACTCTGTAATGTTGTCGCGTGCTTTGATTTACGGGAAATAGCATTGTATGATGTTATAGATGAGATACGGATCGCTGTTTTAGTTCATTTGAAATACAAGTAAAATATAAAATTTACTATCATACAATTACGCTCAGTTTTCATTTGTTTTTTTTTTAACAATAAATTTGTTAAATTGACAATTTTAAGAAATTTAATTCGAGTTTGACTAATCTACTTAATAACGAGAAATAATTACAGATAATTAAATATAATTATGATTTACATTATTACTAGCAAAGTATGAATTTTATACAACTACAAATATATAAATAATTAAAAGAAAAGTAATTTTTTGTTTTTATGGTATTTTTAATCGATTACACAAAAATATCGTATGTTCAAACAAATTAAAAATGTCTATAAAATAAAATATCTTGCGTTATTTAATTTATAGTGACGATCATTAGATTAATTCGTTTATGAGGTGAACTTGTTGTAGTTCCAAACAGTAATAAAGCTTTTAATAAATTATTTATGCGTTTACACTAAAACAATATATAAGTATAATGTTTCATTTACAAAAGTTACAAAGTCGAAAGCACTGTCCGTAATATCAGCATATAATCGTGCTAAATAAGCAACCATTTTATTTCAATAAACCATGTCGTAAAGAGTCTAATCTCGGGCGCGATTTGGTTTATACTTCGGCTGTTTATTGTCGTAATTGGTGACGCGAAAATCGGGAACGAACTCAATCATCCTTAGATGTACGATATCGCATGTAATGCGTGTACTGACGTGTCCCCCTTCCATCCCCCAATAACCTACACCTTCTCGTCGACCCGCTTTGGCTTCAGGTGGCGTAATAACTCTCCCTCGAAGACGGTACCACGAGATTCATGAATATCGCGTGCGCGATTGCGAAGTGACGCGTGATGAGGGCCACGGCGCCATTATTTTGATTATTCCTTCAAGTGAAACTAGGTTAAATGAATATTCCATTCTACCGGCATGGTCGGCATTTTTTGAATAATCTGTCGCCGATAAAAGGCATCGCCAAGAGTTCGAAGAACTCGATTTGTTTAAGTTTGTTTTAGTTCTCGTTTGATTCTCTTTTATGCGCGGGTTCATTGATTTTTGGTCTTTTAAAATTTCTTATTGCTGTTACAAGATTGTCTCGTTCTTTTAATATTGATTAAATAATGCTTATGCCCAGTAAACAGCAATATCACATTAAAATCATAATTTCATTAAAATGAATGTAGGTCTAACACTCGGCAAAATAATTCATCGTTTGACGTATTAATAATAAGCACATTTAAAAAATTGAATATAAAAATATCGAATTCTATTAAAAAAAAAAATTATTGCTATTACTTACTGAGAATATCAGAACTGTATTATATAATTTATTCATGTACGTTAATTAATGTAAGAATTTCAATAACGATCAACTAATTTCTTAAAAAATAGATTTTATTTATTCCAAAAGTACAAATTTATTTTTCGATAGAACGTTTTAATTTATTTCTATACGATTCGAAGAATGAAAATAAAATACTAAAACGAATATAAACTAGATTATAAAACTGGAAAGCTATAATTTTTATATTGCTGAAATACAGACATCAAAGAAATGTGATTTATCATTTTCTTTCATTTTTTAAATGTCTATCTTTTTCGTAATGCATCAATTTGATTAAACCCTCAATGATTCTTAACAAAAGTCAGCTCTGCAATTCATTATGAACTGATTGCGTATATTACAACCTTAACCAACGTTTAACTTCAATATTCTCCTACGTCGAATTTCTTTTAACTGCAAAGTCGGACAAAGGCTTCCAGGGCATTCTTTCATCTTTGCTACTTCCATCCGTGAAACTTCGAATAAATGAAAAGAGAACTCGGATATTATTGTTCAATTATAGTTAGGAAATGACTTAGTTAAAAATCAGGCAGTGTATAGCTGCACCTTTTTCATACCGAGATTTTGCAAGAAATGGCCAATTAAGCTAAAAGCAGTGCTTGCATCTTATATATCAAACGTGTTGACCTCCATTAATTACAATAATTCCACGTGTCGGACGTGTGTTTTTAAATCGGACCTTGCGCCGTCTGTTTGTTAAAGAGGCACAAGGCGATTACGCGACATCGAGGAACTAGCGAACAAAAGAGAGATCGAAGCGATCAAAAAGGAGCAATCCGCGATCTCGATGAACAGCGGAGTTAACATTCAATTTACATCGGGAACAACGGGAAAGTCAAAGGCAGTTGTCCTGTCACACAGATCGCTTGTGAATAATGCAAAGCAGGTAATATCCATATTCAATTAAAATTGTAGCTTATCATCATATATCATAATTCCGAGGGTAATGTCCGCTCAATATTATTTCTATTACAGTTATTGAGAAAAGATTTTCAAAATTCTCTCCTTATTTTAAAAGCATTCATTATACATTCATTTCCACTTTATCTCCATAATTTATTATCAAAAACATAATAAAGGAATAAATCTTATGAAATACTTTTATATAATAATGAAAATATTTTTATTATTACTTATATATATATATATATATATATTAATGAATTGAATATTTTTAAATTAAAATTAAAATTTTTAATTGTATCAACGTTTTTATACTGATAAAAGACTTTTTGCAATTTATTAGAGTTATAATTTGTAATTATAGGTATCATTAAGAATTGACTTGAACAATCGTAAAATTTGTCTTAATGTTCCCCTTTTCCATGCTTTTGGTATGGTTTCGGGTGTCACAGCTCCTATGCACACGGGAAGTATTATTGTATTAGAAAATTTCACTTTTAATCCTATGACATCCGTGAATACAATAATACAAGAAAAATGTGACGTAGCTTATGCCACCCCAACAATGTGGGTAAGTTTCTTTTACATTCCGATTGTCGCAGTGATATTGCTTTGCATTAATTTCTGTATTTTTACTGCAAATGTAGATAAATATGATTGACGTACAAAATAAATTGGGTCTAAAAATTGCTTCTTTATATAATGGATTAATTGGAGGAGCTCCTGTTTCTCCGAATCTGTATAAAAGAATACGAAAATACTTACATTTGGATAAAATACAAGTAAGAAAATTATATTAAAAACATACTCTAAGTTAACATGTTCACGTATAAAATATCACGTACAATTTATCCAGTACGCTCTTAGCAACTTAAAACTTCTATAATTTATTAGTGTTAAATATGCATTATATATGCAGTTAAAAATTATAGTGATTCTTTACATTCAATTGGTCAATGATATTTTTTATGAAAGTAAAGATTTATTAAATTAACATTTATAAATATCTTGAGAAATCATATCTGACTTATGATATTTTTATGAGAAGCTATAACGGGTAATTTTTTTATTTTAATAAAAATTCACAGTACTAAATCGATTTCAACAACAAAGATTATTAAAGGTTTACAATTTTGGATTTTGACATAAAAATTAATTTTGATTGAATACATAAAGTTATGAATATACAAATAAAAATTTTAAATGTATTAATTGGAATATATCATTAATGCATAACAAATTCTTTAGCTTCAGATAATAGAGACAATATACATTTAGTACAACAATTAATACACTAAAATAATAATACTTTTGGCAAATATTTTTCTTTAAAAATCTCTTCTTGTGAACATTATCGACTGAAAGTGTTTAGGTAGGTTAGAGGTCACTGACACTGATTCATCGTTTATCTATGCACATATCTTTACTGGGATATACTCTACTTTACTCGTAATGAACGATCCACAAAAAAGGTTGATTGTATTCTATTTGCAATTTTATGAGGGTCCCTTTCAAAAATATATTTACTGCGCTTGTTGATGAAACAAATGGAAATAATTGAATAAAAACATCTAAGAAAAGTCTATAATTCATTTATTTTCTCTATTCTAAACAGTATTTTTACATTGCATATTACATTACACTTAAGAATTATATTTGATACGAAAGACTTACAGAAAAATCATAGACGGCTAATATTTACTTTAGAAAACAAATATTAATAGTGTTGATTTTAAGCGGATTTTTTAAAATTGAATGAAGCATTTTTAATTAATGTACAATTTATTTTTATTCTTAGTCGATATATGGCTTAACCGAGGCTACAGGAATTATATGTCAATCTTACGAAAATGAACCAACGGAGCTTACCGATACAACTGTAGGGCATGTTTCCGATCACTTAGAAGTGAAAGTAAGTTTTTAAAATTATGATAATATAAAAGCCTATATTACAGGAACATAAGGTTATTTTAAAATCACGTATATACAGTAAAAATTGAAAACATGAATTTAGCAATTTATAGTTAAATTTATAATTTGTTGCTAAAATAATTTCCAGGTCGTTGATAAAAATGATAATATTGTCCCATTTGGATCTTCTGGTGAACTTTGTGTAAGAGGTTATAGTACGATGATAGGGTATTGGAATGATGAAGAAAATACGAATAAAGTACTATCAGAAGATAAATGGTTGAAAACTGGAGATCAATTTATACTTTATAAGAATGGATATGGATGTGTAATCGGAAGGATAAAAGATATGATAATTAGAGGAGGAGAAAATATTTTTCCCGTGGTAAGTATCGATGATAAATTAATACTAGAAAAAAAAGTAAAGTTAATGCGTAACGTGTAATAATATTTTTAACATTATTATATTGGAGGCAATTTAAAAAATATTGATAAATGAATAAATGAACGCATATTAACGTTCATTCGATTAAAATATGATTATGAAATAATAAATAAATGGTTAAAGAATTAAACTGTAGAGATAAACAATTAAATTACATAATATATTCTTATTAGGAAATTGAATCATTTTATGAATCACATCCTGCAATATGTGAGGTACAAGTTATTGGTGTTTATGACGAAATTTATGGAGAAGAGATTTGCGCTTTCATTAGATTGCGCGCTGGTGCGAAGCTAACTAATGAAGATATTATTAATTACGCAACAGGCAAAATAGCTCATTTTAAAATTCCACGCTATATACAATTTCGTAATGATTTCCCAAAGACAGCAAGTGGAAAAGTACAGAAATTCAAGTTAAAAGAAGAAGTTGAGAAGCAAAAACTTGTGCCAAAGAAACCAGAAAATTGATTATTTATCAACTAAACATATATTTTATATAATTTTAGAATGTTATTTTTCATTTTTCAATATTTATCAAGTGATTCACATCTTCATGTAGATAAGTTTTCAATGGCAAAATAAAAATATTAATTTATATTATAACTTATAGTATTATGTAAAATAGAAAACAATTATATAAATTTTTTAAAATGAATATTATTTTAACCAATGCTTGAATTATATCTAATTTATTCTTAAAGTAAAAATGTATATTAGATTTCAAAAGAAATATTCTTATCTATCTTCATCCATACAGTTATTGATGAAAATAAACTTTTGGTATAAGGATTATAGATAAACATTATAAATGCCATTAAGTATATAAAATTTTAAGAAACACTTTTAAAAAATAACTAATAAACACTCGATGATATTTGAAAAGTAATCATTTATAAAAATTATTTGAATTGTTAGTTAAAAAAAAAAAAAAAAAAAAAAAAAAAAATTAAGAAAAAATAAGGCTGAAATAGGTTTACATACGTATATTGCCACATGAACGGGTCAATTTAGTTATTAAAAGAAAAACTTCGTACATTAAAAATTCATTAGAGATTAACTCTCATTAAGAGGTACTTGTAATACATTATTGATTAGTATTGGCAAATGTTTTTGATATATATAACCATACAGTGACTTTTAAATCGCTTTTTAATATAAATAAACTCAAATAATATAAAAAATTTTCATCTATTTTATTTATCTGTTTTATAAATTATATTTAACCATAATTATAATAATCATAATTACTGGTTATCCAAGTTATTATTGTACAACAAAATACATTAATCCCTAAATTTTGATAAAATAATATCAATATCAATGATACTCAATAATTAAAAACAATTATTTAAAGAATCTTTAATATTGATGTATAAGTATGATAAAAGTAAGATAATTTTGAAAAATTGAGATTGAAAGATTGAAATTTCATATTTATAACTTTGGCAAATTACAATGAATATTATGACCATAGCTAAAATACACTTTTCCGTAAAATTTTTTCTTTATATGCATGCAGTGAGTCAGTTAAAATTAATTTATTTATCAAATTTCATTTATTTTCTTGGCTTATTCTATTTATAACCGAACAAATAAGCTCAACACATTCAAATGTAGCGGTAATAGCAGTCAGCATTGTAATTGCAGTTTTAAGATGGCAGTTGAGCCATCGAATACGTATTCCGATAAATAGGAATAAAAATTACGAAAAATAATAATACAAGATCTTTTTATCTCTGAAAAATTCTACATCATGAAATTATTTAGTTAATAATAATTGATTAAACTTTACCATATTTATAATACTTATATTGTTATCATGTCGTCGTCTTGGAGTGATATCTCCATTGTCACAGGTAAATAAATTAACTTAAGAATTCTTTTAAATCTATGATTTTTATTCACTTTATATTAAAATTTTAGATGAAAAGGGAAAGCCTGATTTCAATAAAACAATAGAATTCATAAAAAAAGAAATATTAAAACAAAAATCTGTTGTAAATGAATCTATGAAAGATAAAGTTATTGAGCTTGAACAGAATATTAAACCAGATGAAATATTAATAAAGGAAAGCGAACAAATTATTGAAGAAATAAAAACTTTGCAAAATCGTATAAATGATCAGGTAACAGCCGCAGATAATACGTTTTATATTAAAATATCTTAAATTTAATTTGTTTTAACAGGTAAAAGTAAAATTATCTGCTTCGTCAAAAGATTTACAAAAGCTTTCCTTAGACTTGAAGGAATATAATTATAGTCTAAATTTATCAAATCAATTGTTACAAATCTTTAATGCTTTTGAATATATTGAAAATTACAAAACTAGTACAGAAAAACAGCAAACAGCTGTAGCAATTACTTTATTAAAATTATATACCTTAGTAATTGATAAAAGTGTAGATATTCAAGAATTAAATATATATGAAGCTTTAAAGGAAGAATATTATAAAATATATGATAATTTTATTGAAGAAATTGATAGATTATGGCAAGAGAAAATTTGCTGGAATGAAACAAATTTAACTTCGGAATTAAAATCTGTGACTTTATGTATACAGTGTGATTCTGATGAATTAACTGATATAGTTCAGGCACTTCATTATCACAAGAAACTATCGAAATGTATACAATCATTTTCCACAAAATTATTGCAATATTTTATTAAACCTATTATTTGTTCTAATTGTGTGATTAAGAGTAGCGATAAAACATTTTATATTGAAATTTTAGATAACAAAGAATTACCATGTGATAGAACAGTGTTAAATGATTTAGTAATTTTTTTTAAATTTTTATATAATCATTTTAATTTTATTATATTAAACGAAGAATATTTTTTAAGTAGGCTTTCAATTCCATTATTACAAGAATTTTCGCACCTGTTAACCGAAGAGTATATTTCTAAAATAATCCCTACATCGAAATCCGAATTACAGAAATTTAAATTTATAATATCAAAAATTGAAGAATTTCAAAATTATTTAATTGAAATTAAATTCTTACTTCAAGATCAAAAATTTCTATCTAAATATACAGATAATCTTGATAAATTGTACATTGATAATAAATGTGGAAAATTATTAGAAGTTGCTCGTAATATTATGAAAAAGGATCTACATGATTCATTTCAATATGAACCAGAAAACTTAGAAGATTTTAGTAATAATGATCATATAAAGGATATTGTAATTAATAGGCAATTAAGTAAATTTACTTTTTACTTACCTGCTTGCCAGATAAGGTAATATTAGTTTGCGTAGATAATACTTTAATTACTTATTAGAAAAAAATTTTTTCTTTTTCTTTCAGTAAAAGTGCACAAGAAATTTTGTATTTAGTAGAAGAAATATTGGAAGAAGCATGTAACAATTCAGGTGAATTTGTACTTAGACTTTTTTATACAAGTAGGAATATATTTGAGATGTATGCTGCCCTAATGCCAGAAATACATAAATCTTTTATAAAAACAATACCTCAACAGGCTGGTAAGTTTGTATTTATTAATCTACTACAATTGTTTATGTAATATACTATTTATCGACTATATTGAATTAATATTATTATAGCTTTGTTTCATAATAATTGTTTTTATCTTGCACATCAATTATTGACTTTGCCGTTTAAATATAACAAAAAACTGCAAGTTCATTTACACAATTTTTCTATGACTTATATAGACCAAGTTTTACTTCTTCGAGAAGTAGGCTCAAAGTATTTTTTAAATCATATGAAATATCAACGAGATATCATTTTTGACATATTACATGAATCAGGTATGCAAACATTTACATTTTCCTTTTAACATTCAAGAAATATTTGTCCTATAATATAAAATATTCTTAGGGTTATCCTTAATTGGTCAAATATCAGAATTATCTGCTACTACTGAGCGAGCTTTTAGACAATGTATTAGGCAATTAGAACTGTTGAAAACAGTGTGGATAGAAATTTTACCTATGAAAGTATATTGCAGAGTTCTTGGTTGCATTATTAATGACATGATTGATGATCTTAGTACTAATATAGTGAATGTCGAAGATATTCCAGCCAAAATTGCATCAGATTTAGTTACACTTCTCAATATGGTAGTTGAAAGAATACCCCAAATTTTTCCAGTAAGTTAAAAAATTTATTTTATTTATTTATTAGACTTACAATTTTATGATTAAGTATAGTTGAAGGCCGAGATTATCTGAAAGTAATACTTTTTAATCATGAGTATTTTGGAAAATGCCTTTTCTGTAGAATTCAGTATTAATTGAGCAATATATTAAAAAGTGGAGACAACTAAATGAACTAATTATAATATTGGGTGCATCGTTACAAGAAATTGAAGATAGATGGGCTGATGGTAAAGGTCCACTTGCAAACGAATTCTCATCTCAACATGTAAGACGATTAATTCGAGCACTTTTCCAAAATACAGACCGAAGATCTAAGTTATTACATAAGATAAAAGATAAGTCATACTATTCTAGATAACGCTACTTTGTTGTATGAGTATTTGTTTAATACTTACGGAATTTCTTTAACTTATATATACATAATAGAAAAGTATTCTTCACTAAATAAACTTATAGATATATATAAATATATATATATATATATATATTTATAAAAATAACATAAGCTTTTAATACATTCTATTAATTTCTATTTTAAACTTTTGTATGTAACTTTAGCAAAAATCATAGTTAATTAGGTAAAAGTTATAAGTTAATAAAATTTGTAAATTTTTATGAATACAGCTTACATTAAAAAAAAAAATATTCGTTGCGTTTAGAAAATATTTTATAAATAAAATAAATTAATTTTATTTTTAATGTTTATGTAGAAATAAGAGTAACCTAAAACTCTGTTTCCCACTTTTATAAATTTGTTTGTAAATAAACGGAGATGGGCAGGCAGACAGGCAGGGTGGCAGGCAATAGTGAGCGCAAAATATTTAATGTACTTTCAATTTAGATAATTTACAAGAATATTAAATAATATCGTCAAATTGTTCTTAATTCAATAAAAATGATATAATATGTATATATATATATATATATATATATATATATATATTATACATATATATAAGAAAATCATCTTCATTTTACAAACTACTCACAGACCACTTTTTGTAATAGAAACTTAATAAGTCTATATCTTAATAAGTTTCAATTTTATTATTTTATATAAAAAAAAATTATTATAAATAATATCTGAATAGTAACAATAACTGTGTAATGCTTCAAAATGTCACTGTAAAGCAAGTACAGTTAATCTCTAGAGTATTATACACTAAAGTTACACATGAAATCTCATTAGATTAACTTGATGAATAGTCAAGGTCTTTCAATATAATAAAATATCGACCTTTATACTAGGTGGACTATAAGTAGCAATTTTTTAAGAAATAATTGATAGTTAAGACAATTGCTTCTTTACTCTATATATGGAAGTCATATTAATTTAATTTGCTTAAAGTTAAACTTTTTTTGCAATCAGTCTTTTCTGAGTTTTTCACATTATTTTCTCATGATTATTTCACTTAAAAAGAAAAAAAAATAAAGAAAAAACAAAAAAATGCATCTAAAAAATGATCTCTTGTGCTTCAAATTTGAATGTTTAAAGTGTAAAATTATATTAAAGCACTAATTATCAATAATTGGTTGTGTAATATGTCGCTGCGAAGATTGGACAGAATGTAGTCGTCGAGGCGGGCGGCTGTTGGCCCGCAGATCGGTATGGCAACGTAGCGTAGTTCTTTTACGTGCATTCACGCAGATGACGTTGACTGTGAACATGGAAGCGCAAAATAGGTTTTCTGATTACTTAAATTCATTTCTCTAACTATTGGATGGCTGACACCTCCAGCTGTCATTGGAGAGTCCTCCAACATTGGAAAGAGAATGAGAAAAAATATATATCTTTGTTGTGCATGCATTAGACAAATGTGTTACACTTGCCGTCATGTTCAGTTTGGGTTCCCTAAATTATGACAATATACCTTTAACAACGAAGGCACTTTAATGTTTTTTGTTGCGACTGTTTCTACTAGTTTAACAACAAAGGCACTTTTAAGTTTCATTTTGCTGCAACTTTACTTTTAACAACGAAGGCACATTATTATTTATTCTCAGCAACGAAGTCTTTATAAAAAAATGTTTAAATCTTTAGAAGCAAGATTTGACTAGATAAAAGCAGACTAGAATAGAAGATTGAAGAACGCAACGGAAACCCCTATGATCGGCACGCATATACTATAAATATATCTATGATACGTAAGAGCAATGTTAAAAGCCCTTCGTCCTCTACCAGATTAAGAGGAATCGTCGGTATTGGACAACGTGACAGAAGCCATGTAGAAGTTTTAGAAGTACGTTGATTAGGTATCGTTTTAATACCTGCCACGTCCAGCCGGGGATCGACTTCGATACCTCGAAGAGCTCGTGTCCTTGCCGCTATAGTAGTCAGGGGCGACGTCTCCACCATAGCCATCTTGCGAATAAGTATCACGCGAAGCGTAGCCAGAGTTGCGGTTACCGTAGCTTTGGCCATAGCGTCCACTATTACCACCACCCCTGCCTGAATAATAGTTGCCACCTCCTTGATCATAACCGCCGCCACCTCCCCTATAACCACCCCGAGAGCCAAATCCCCCTCTGCCTCGACCCTTGAACCCTCCTCTACCTCCGCGACCTCTCCCACGCGAAATTTCTACCCTCAATTTAGCCCCCATGATTTCTGTGCCATTCATGTTGCTACATGCCATTTCTGCCTCATCCATATTGAAGAATTCAATGAAGGCAAAGCCAGGTGGATTAAATGCTACCCAAACTTTATTTAGTTTGCCAAACTTTTCGAATTGCATCTGCAGATCCTCCTTCTTGATACTTTCATTAAGCCCTCCAACATATACTCGTGCATATCCATCTGGAGTCATGTTTTCAACCTGAAAAATAAAATAAATTTTTAAAAAATTATATTTTACCACAACTATATTTTTAGTCTTTGACTACATTTTACTTGCAATGATCAATTAATCTTTAAAATAAAATTTTTACATCAATTTTATATTGTTCAAACCATTTATAATATTCATTCTTAATATACAACTAACGACACAATTTTCCATAATAGTTAAATATACTAAACAAATAAATATGCATATCTACTTATAGTTTCTTTGTTATATAAACACAAACATTAGAATAAGGGCAAATATTTATATAACTTTTTGAATTACAGATATTAATAAATTCTTTGGATTCTAGTTTTATAATATAAATTATAATCTTTGAATATAAGAATTACTTTCAAATTCTCTTTATTCTAATTAAAAAATATCTTATTTCTCTAGTTTAATTAAATTTGATACTTTAAAAATTTTTAAATATTAATACTATTTCAATTTGCATATGTATAGATTAAATCTATTTTACATGTGTAAGTTTCACATATGCACGCGCCCACAAACAGTACTCTAGTTTCAAATGACTTAAAAAAAATTTATTAGAGTATTTATTTACAATCCTCAAATTTGAATTAGAACAAAAATACTTACTTCTTATTTGAACAGTAACGCCTCAAAAAAATTTTTAAATACCAAACTAATGCTTAATTTTATGACAAATGTGCTTTAATACATTATCAAATAATAAATAATTTTTTTTTAATTACAAATATACAATTGGGGCAATAAAAATCAGTATCACACTTGTTAAAATACTAAAACTTCCTTTAAAAATATCTCAGCTAAATCGTCGATTCTTTGGCCTAAATACATTTAAAGTGAATTTATCAACGTAATTATATTAAACAAAAACGTTAAAATTAGTTAGAAAATCACTTTTGTCCAGATTAATTTCCCGAAAGCAACATTTTTCGTGAACAACAATGATTGACGACTATTTTAAATTGAAATGTTTACAAAGAGCACATAGGAATAACAGTAACTGTATTTACCAAATAGAGATTACGAGGCGACAATAAAAGTAACGAACGGGCGGCCTTTTTCCCTCGACAAGCTTGCAAAACCACACGACGAACACAGGCGTTCCAAAATGGACGTAATGTCACGGTGAGTCAAAAAAAAAGACTCCGACCTCAAACCCCCGACGCGCCCTGAACGCGAAATTCGGCGATTCTCAACCACCTTTGTTGCCTGATAGATAATCTTACCGTGGGACTCACGTTTATCTCTGACGTAGTACGGCTGAACGATGCTGACAAGTCGACGCGATGTGTGTGCCTTTTTTTAAATAACGATGCGCGAAAATGTAGCGTCCAATGGAGAGGACGACGACAAACGTACACTGCAAAATCAATACCTAGACCCGGAAAAGAACAGCCGGGTACTCCTGCGCCCGTCGCTCCACTTGCAGACTTCGGTTATTACCCCCACCCCGGCAAACTAATGCGCATGGCGCAGGACGATGCGCCGCTCTCTCCTGCCCCTTAGCCCTTTACTCAATCGCGATGGATTAATAAGCTTTATGAATAATCAAACCGAGTCGCTAGAAAAAACTTGATTATTTTTAAAGGAATATTCACGCTCAAATGTGACTTAGACATGGGATGTCGAACGTGCTTCCAACTTGATTTTTACCGAAGGAAATGACGTCGGCTGCTCCCATGCGTTCACAAATTGGGCCAAAGCGTGCGAAACTGCGACTATTATTTGCTGCTTATTGTCGATTATTATTCATTTCGCATTTGTATAGAACAGTCGATATGTACGAATATTCCGTGGAAGTGGTTGAGATGCATATGACATTGGGAATATTAAAAACTTTCAAAGAGCCGGTTAACTTCCGACATTCGGGACTGCATACTTGAAGAATGCAAGCATGGATAGCGTGTTTATGTAGTACAAGAAACGAACGCACTTCGTACGGTATCGCTAGTTATTTCCGGTCGAATTAGAAGATTTTAGAAATACTTAAATTAAATACCAAGCTTTTACGAGGCCGCAGGACAAATATTTTCTTATCATTTTATAAACGTGGCTGTTTTTCGTTAATAAACGATAATTATTTAATTGGGAACAATTTTCATTACATTTTGAAAAATTGAGACATGCCGTTTGCACGTGCTGCTTATGGCTACAATCGTTAATAGTACTGTTGGAAATATATTTAATTACCGCCATTTACTTGAACACTGCAATTTTTCAACAAAAGCATAATCCCTTCGTCCTTACGTTTGCTTTCTTAAAAATTCATGATTTATTACCGTTTTATTAAGCATATTGACCTAGGTAGAACACTATTTCATAAACACAAGTGTTCTGGATTTTATCCTACCTGCAATGGTAAATTTTCAAATTTCCCGGTCGGGATTAATATGTCATTAGACAGAGATAGAACAAATAGTGCATTTTGGTTCGATTCCCCTGCCGCGGCAACAAGATCAATCAAGACTTCCGGTAGTCGACAAACCATATTTTCCGTGTTTGTTGCGTCGGATGTGATTATATTGCGTTGTTAAACGTTCTTACATTTTCACGTGTGTGATGATAATAAACATTAATCTAGGTAGTTTTGTATAGAATAGTCATTAATTAAGTTTTTCGTAGGCCCGTATAAGAAACAATAAAAATACGTGTTTAACGAAAGCAAAGAAAGGGTGTATCCCGAGTCGCAGTCCTTCCATTTAGTCTTTTGGAGCGAAGATGGCCGACGTAGAGGGGAAGAAGTTAACCGAATTGAGAGTTATAGATTTAAAAACTGAATTAGAGCGGCGTGGACTAGACAAAACCGGAAACAAGGCTGCCCTCCTTGAGAGACTGGCTAAGGTATTATTTTATTATTCGTCTAATAATTAATAAAACGGGATTATATTCATATAGTTTTTTTGCTTTACCATACTTAACCTTTTTGCTACTTTTGATTTAGTTTCTGTATAGTTGGATCATTAATTATATAAGTAATAGTCGCAATTTTTATTTATAATTATTGATTATCGGTAGAATTTATTATTTTTTAATTGAAACTGTTTAGATAATTTAACATTCATAGATTTCCATATTTTAACATCAATAAATGTCAAGTTTGATACCATTATTTAGTTTAATTTGTTTTTTATTTTATTTTTAGGCTATCATAGAAGAAGGTGGTAATCCAGATGAGTGTTTAATAATTCCATGTGGTGGTGTGAGCAGAGTTAGCCCAAAAAAACCAATCGGTATATTATATTCCTTATGTAATTTAAATAGTCATTTTTTTTCTTTTCAAAAATAAAATAACCTAGCCCATTTATCATGTCAAATTTTTATTAAATTTCTTTATCTTACGCTGCTAGTTAATAACGTTTAAGAAACTTTAATTGCCAACTGTGATTGTCAACCCTTCTTATTGCTTAATTTAAATAATGATAATATAATATAAAACATTTTATATTATATTTTACAATATTCTAAAGTGAAGAAAAAATAACAAATTATAAAAAGTAGACAGTAACAAATGTAAGCTATTTATTTAGTCAGCTATTACAAATTTAAATATTTTAAGCACAAAAATTAATTCTTATTTTAACTTTTAGCATTTAAATATGTAATTTTTTTATAATTATTAATTGTAGAATTTAAACACAATTGCAAAAGTATTTATGAAAATTAAATACGAAAGGTAATGCATTGTAAAATATAGAATTTAAAACTCTATAAAAAAAATTTATAAAACTTAATATAATGTTTTATAGTATATATTTGAATATTGAAAGTAAAGATTATTCCATCATATTGATTGCTTTTAAAATTTAATACATAGTCATTGAAAAACTATCTTGAGCAATGTTTCATTAAAATATTATTTCTGTTATACATACAACTGAGTTTGCAACTCTAACATTATATTTCAATAATGCTTAATGGGATATTAAATATTAATTTTATTATATCTAAACTGTTTTCTTAAAAGTGAAATTAATATATTAAGGAATTAAAATAAACCATATTTTATAATTACATTAATATTTAATGTAATTTTGTTATAACATTGTCATGTTAATAACATACAAAATCTTTAGCTCCAAAGTATAATGTAAAATTATTTCATGTATACTTATTTAAATCTAACCATTTACTTTACTTATACTATGAATAGTGCAACATGGTGGTAAGTCACTCTTTGTATTAATATGTTAATAGTTATTTCATATAATATTATAAAACAGCAAATATTTCTAAAATAGTTGTACATTTGTAGAATCCATTTAATGAAATATGAGATATTGAAAGTACTTAATTTTCTTATGCATAAAAGTTACTAGCATTGTTAAATTAATCTATTCAATCGTTCTATCGTTAAATAATGGTATTAAATCACATTAGACACAGGTAATATGAGAAAATATCGCGAAATATAATCATTATTTTTACTACTTGATCCGAAGTGTTTATGTAATATTACTTTATTTCGAAATATTATCGTAAACCCCAATGCGTCCGTATCAATTAAGTAACTAATACTCGTCATTTCGTAAGCTGAATTATTTAGTTCAGCTAGAGAATTTTTAGCGCACATGAGCAATGATTCATATGTTATTTAAACTGTATCTTTATGCATTTTTACTTTGTAAATTTATTTTATTAGATAAATATTATTAGGTCCTATTTGAGAAACCTAGAAATCAACTCACTAAAAACGAAAAATAAATAATGTATAGAATAAAAATAAACAAAAAAGTAGATCAAAATCGTGTTCTAACTATTTTTATATTAGACTATCTGACCCATTACTCACGTGCACAGACTAAAAATACTGTACTTTGTCTTGTAGAAAAGAGAATATATAAAACAAGGTTGATACGAGAATTTTACCGTAATTAATTTAAAACTAATAAAAAAAAACAGTCAATTTTTTTTCGTTTTTTTTTTTATGTACATAAATAACTTAGTTTTTAATATTACGTTGTTTAGAAAACTTACGGAAATAAACGTTTCTAAACAATAAAATACGCATAAAAAAAATTCTTTTTAATTACATTAAAGATTTTTAATCCTTTTAATTACATTAAAAATTTTTAATCTTTTTAATTACATTAAAAATATATTTTATCGTGATCTAGACAACTTTAAACGAATAAAATCAAATAAATTGATGAAAATAGCCATGGTGTGAGCGAATGAATATAAAATTTTATTTATTGTCATGCCAACAAAAGATAATTATTTTTTTATCAACTTATGTTTAAGGCATTTAAATATTTTAAATTTTATTATTATTTTATGTTCAATGTAATTTTTCTAAGATAGTCATCAGTCGTAAATTTGGACAAATACGTATAGATTTCCTAATATTGTTTGTTGAAATTTCTATTTTTTTAAATTATTTCTTAAATCTTATTAGATCTTATACGGTACATTCCATATTTATTTTTCCGTAGAACAATATTGTTTAAGATTTGTGCTTATTAATTAATTTGCGTTGAAGGCTAGAATAATTTGGCAAAACATTTTAATTTGAAATTAATCATGGAATTTTCGTATTTTTACTATAGTTGTATCAATTTAAACGAAAAAAAAATGATTTTAAAAACAATTAAACATTTATTTTTAATTATTAAGAATTAAATAATAAAAATTCGAAATTTTAATTAAAATAGTTTAAAGGCACATAATGATCACTAACTTTACGTGTCCTATCTTAAAATAGATACTCTAACTGGGTCAGAAAGAAAACTTATTATCTTATATATAAAATAATTATTTCTAACTTATACTGTTTTAGATACTTCAATTATGATCGAAGATGCTTTAGAAACAGAAATTCAAAAAGATGAATTCCATAATGACTTTGGTGGATTAGATAAACCAACACCACCGCCACCAGTTATTGAAAATATTCCCGAAGAACCAGTTATAAATATTACGGCACAACCTGAAGAATTAGAAATGGTATGTATTAATACCATTAAAATTAAAATTAATAATCTTAAATAATATTAATTAATAATTTATTATTTTTGAAATATTTTTAGAATATTTGGTTTTTAATACTTGAAGCTATCAAATCATAAAATATTTATGTTGATAAATTATTAATATAGAAAATAATATAGAAAAGAATCATTTTAATTTTATCTAATTAAATAATGCTTCTAATATTTCTTTTCAAATGATATTTTGAAGCTGAAAATTTTATTAGATACTTGCATATAAGATCATACCATTGTGTTTCAGTGATAATAATATCAAAATTATAATGTATGATTAAAAGACTTTTATTATCATTCTATCTCATTTATAAATAATATCTATTGAGAAATTGTATATGTATGTATAACATTAAATACTGTTGAAATATTTAAAATTTGTAAAATAAAATTACTTTTTGCAAATTTAAAATAATAACTTAAATTTTTAGCTTATAGATGTTAATAATAATTTATAATCAAACATAACGGACCTTTTGTATTGCAATAAAAAATGTTTTCCTAATAATCAACAAATTAAAATTTTACATAATTTATATTACTATTATTTTAAACAATTTAGGAGTACAAAGAAATTGAGCCAGAACCAACAGTTACAGCAATTCCTACAGAAGAACCAATTCCTGAAAAAAAACCTTTTATTGCTTCAGAGGAGTCTAGTAATGTTTCTACGATCGAAGCTAATGGTATTGATAATGAAGATTCCATTAATTTAACAATTGGAGAGGATGAAGAAAACCTACTTGTAGAAGAGGTATGTCATAAATTATTTTCATAAAATCAATTTTACTGTTTTCTATGTTCAAATTATTTAAAATAAAATATTTGTATACTTCCATTCATACATTTAATTATTGCATTTTATATAATTGCAGTTCAACTAATTTACATATTTTATAAGTTTTACATAATTTTTTTTTAAACAAACTTATAAAATAATTGTTAACAAGATAAAACAATATTTTATTGATAATATGAAATTATATACATGTTATTTATTGAATGTTAATAAAATACAATTTTATATTTTTAGTCGGAGTCAAACGATAGGCTGAAAGGTAAGTTTCAACACTTTCATTTTTTAAGTTATGAGTTATTCTTTAAACGAATTTTAGCAACTATTAATTGATGACCAATAAAATTTATACAAGTCATTAATTATTCATCTCATCTGAGCTGCAGCAGAGAATATTAAAAAATATATAATAAAATAATAAATAAAAAATTTATATGAATATAAGTAAAAATGATTACAACTAAAAAAAATCAGCCACTACCTATGGGAAAGGTGAAGATTGATGCGGTTTGACTTTTTTTGCCGATTTTGAGAGAGATGACTTAAAAGAAAGCGCATTCACTTGGACAACCTGATTGGACAAAATTAATGAGAACGACGTCCCATTCATACAACGAGAGCCTATTCCAACCTATAGCAGTTTTACGAAATTTGTCATCATAATTTTTTTACGTACCGACCTAAGCTCTGCTGCAACAAGAAATGTAGACATTTATAAGCGTTAGTCTTTAAGTTAGTTATCGATACAATTTCTTAATGCAATTACTTTAATTATACCTGCCGCATAGATACATCGTTGGATTTTAATCATCGTCGACTAGTTTATCAGAGATTTATGAACGCCTTAAATTAACCTTATTGCAAGCTTCAAAAATTCCTTATTTACAACTCCTTGGATGTAAAAGAGAAGTGACCTGTTAAGTTCCAGCGTCTCCGCGCAAGAACCGTCTTCGTAAATTTCATATGGAACTTACCTTATTGCTCCTTGATTACATTCTTAAGCTGAGCACTTACGCCGCCATGCCAGTTTGCCCTTTCTAGTTTCTCTTCTTGATTATAAATCTCAGGGATCTCCCTGGACAATTATAGATTTTACCATATCATAAAAGGATATTTAAAAATTACGTATATACAATAAATATATAGAAACTGATTCTGCTTGAGAAAAACTTCCTGTGAGAAACTGGGGAGTAGGACTCTTTTCTCAGGACGCAGCTGTCCGACAAGTGTGGTTCTAAACGAGAGTTAGGGAGTTAAAGGTGTCTAGCTCGTCAGAGAGTGACCAATATGCTACCTTGATTGTCCCAGCAGATGGAGGTGCAAAGAAGAGATTGGAAGAAAGCAACAACAGCATCAACAACAACATCAACAGCAGTAACAACAAGAAGGGAGACTCTAAAGGGAGCGGCAGAGCGGAGAGCAGTGCCAGTAGCAAGGAAGGGACATCATTGGCTTCAGGACCGAACGCAACAGGGCTCAAAAGCAAGCAGGATGGCGAAGGATGCAAGAGGTTGGTCTAACATTCGCTAAATGGTTCACAGTGGTTTGGCTGGCAACCAGACACCAGTCGTGTATGCAACCCCCAGTTTCACTGATAGCACTGCAATGATAGCAGATGATTCTCAGTGGTTTCCATCAGCGAGAGCATTAGTGCTATATTGGACAACATTCTCTGATCTACAAGATCAATTCAGTCGACACTGTCACACATGCAAGATCACTTTATTCCCTATTTTTTAAAACAAAAAATATATATATATATACATATATAAATATACATATTACGAGCAAAGCTCTGAGATTTGCGCACTTCACTCAGGCTGTAATTCTTAACTCTGGCAAATATGTTAAGGAATCGAAAACTTGGCTAGCAAGGTAGTGCAAATTGTACACATATGAATAATTCTATGTTTTTTTATTACTACTTTTTAGTCTGCATGGAAATATATGTTCAACTTCGATTTTTTCTTTTTGTAATATTAATATAATCAGATTTTTCATGTATTTATATTTTTTCTTAGTTTCGTAGTATCCGTGCATATACATTTATAAACGATTAATTAAACGCAATTAACGTTCTATTATGTTATTGCTTTTATATTTGATGTGTAAATATCTTCGGTGTCAGTGATTTTATTTAATAAATCTCAAAGAGATTTATGCAAAGGTAAACTGGACTCTATATAAGAAGATGCAATCAAAGCAGTCACAGGGTATTCTGGAAGTGTAAAGAAGATGTTTGTATAATGATAACTAGACATTTAGAAGTGTTGCGAAGACCAAAAGTGATAAATCAGAAATAAAACTGAATGCAAGGAACATTTTAATTATAACTAAAAACGTTTTTACCAAAAACTTAAAGAGTAGCTAGCCAAATTTATACTCTTAACATAATTACAGAGATACTTATTTAGCCTTAATTATCTTAGCGAACGTGACCTTACTATTCTTTATAATTATAACTAATTTGAATAATACTCATTACTCGGGGTTATTATTTTCAGCGGTGATCCCCTGGTTAAAGCTCCAAAAAGGGATGAGAAAGGTACCTGTCAGAAATATCTATCATCCTTGTTTCCTAATTTATAATAAAGAAAAATGTTAATGAATTAATCTTTTTATAGACAAGAGCATTACGGTTTCAATCAATGCTAGCAGTAGGAATCTTTGGGTATCCGGTCTTTCATCGACCACTCGTGCCACCGATTTGAAACAAATATTTTCTAAATACGGGAAAGTAGTTGGAGCGAAGGTCGTCACAAACGCGAGAACGCCAGGAGCTAGATGTTATGGCTATGTTACAATGTCTACAAGTGATGATGCTGAAAAATGCATCCAATACTTGCACAGAACAGAACTCCACGGTAGAGTTATTTCCGTTGAAAAGGTGCCTTTTTTCTATATAAAATTGTTATTATTTGTTACCAAGCCCAAAAAGTGTGTACCAACAGATAATTCCCTGTATAAATTATGCTTTTAAAATCATGAATACTTCGATATTTTATAATTAAATGTAATTTAATCACTAGCTGTAGGAATATTACAATAAGGATTTTATTGTTTTTGCTAAAAAGAATTATTTTGTAAGGCTTTATTTCATTTTCTAAAATTAAGGATATATAATGAACATTATTATATTCCGCAAAGAAATTTACTTAGAAGATTTTATAACCATGAGAACAATTCTTTTATTAATAAGACACAAGAAGTATGGTAACTCAATTTCTAAACATTTAAAATGATCCCTATTCAAAAAATTATTTTTATATTAACTGGACATACATGTATTTAATTTAGATATTAATTACATTATGTCTGTAACTGAAGTAAAATTAACAAATAGTCATTTACGAAATTTTTACCTCCTGTTTATTATAAAAACCAAAGTTAATACAATATTAAAATCAATACTTACAAAATAACAGGAGGGAGTACAGCCTAATCGTTCGATGTAAGTGCCTAAACTTTGCATTTACTAAATGTTTACGCAAACATAGATTTTTTAATTTGAGATAATAACATGATTATTATATTTTTACGTTTAAACATATTAAATTTAAACATATTAAATATGATTGACCTAAATTTATATACAGAAGTGTTTGAAAATGGTGAAATGAATATTGAATGAATTTTTAACTAGAATATAGTTTGTATCAAAGTTGATACAAAAATACACCTAAAAATATTTATACATACATATATGATTATTATATATTATATTATAAATGATTATTAGAAATTCCGATAAAACATTAAAATATTATGTATCATGCATCACAGTATTTAAAACTATGAATTACACATCAATAATTACTCATTGGTATTTAATACTCGCTACATTTAGTCACTTGTACAGTTATTTACAGTTTCTATTAATATATATATATATATATATATATATATATATATAAATACATTCTATATAATTAAAATATGAAAATAATTGAGTTTTATCGTATCTTTTTTACATATACTTGTATCGTTCGGAATGAATTTTTTTTCATTTGATTCTGAATCTAATCATACGACTAAATTTTATTAAATAAGAAATAATTATAAATTTTGTTTACATCTTCTATATTAAAACTAAACTCGTGTTTAGTTTATTATATTATTAAAATTTTGAAGCCACTTTTAATTATTTAAAAATTACAATTTGAATTCTTGATTCACATCGCATGTTTAAAGAATTTACTTAAATGATCATATGCAGTACTTGAATGACAGTGAATTTTTAAATATTAGTGGTTTTAAAATTCTTAGGCTCTATTTTTCATCCAAAAATAAATAATTTAAGTATTATTCAAGTATTATTATAACCAAATAAGAAATTATTTATATTTTTCTAGTTGAGAGAGGTAACAATTCAAAATATTGAAAACTTTTATCAGAACAATAGATGAACAGAAATTTTATATTAATGAAAAAGGTTTATATGTGCAAACCATTATTAATTTTTACTTTTTCTTATATTAACAATTAGCAATTAGCACTATGTATATTGTTAAATCAGGCATAGTCAAAAGAAATTGTAGGAAATTATTAACAAAAACAAATTGTGTTCTAATTTTTTAAAATTTAATATAATTTTCATGTATTAAATCAGTTTATATGAAAAAAGTATGAAACATATATTCATATTTTAGCATTTATGTATTTATTTTAATTTGTATTATATTAAATTGTGTATTATATTAAGTGGTTTTTTAAATATATAATTTAAATTTATAATTTTTCAAACAAAGAAAATCCATATTGACTATTAAAATGAGTATTGAAGGGCAAAATCCAAAATATGTTTAATGTTTTTAAAAAAAATTATTAATCATAAATTTTATCCCTTTGCAATGCCAAATAAAATACGAAAATTTGTTACAACTTTATAATTGGTAAAATTAATAACCACAGGTATAATGTTTGAAATTAAGTTTTAAATAAGTAAGATTTTAACATAAGACGATGAACTGTTAATAATAATGTGCAGAATAGAATATTATAAAGATTTTTAAATTTTGAAAATACGTGAAATAAATTTTATTTTTATACGTAAATCTTGGTAATATTATGTACATATTTAAAATTCAATTCCGAAAATATAATTAGCTACTTTATTATTATTAAATATTAATAAAAGCTGGACATTTAAATTAAAAGATTTAATGATTCATATTGATGCTAAGTGTCATTACGTATCTTTTGTCAGGTATAATTTTCAATCAAGTACCATAAGTTCTTGAATTATAAATATAAATCCATGTGTGAATAAGAAAAATACTTTTATCAAGTAAAAAAAATTATAATGAACCTTTGCGATTAATGTAACAAGATTATTATTTCAACAAAATATTTTTTCGATAACTCAGGCTCATTATTAAATAATCTTATAATATCAATAATACTAATAATAATAATAATAATAATAATAATACAATGATAACATGAATATAAATGTGACTTCAATTAAATTAGGCGAAGGGTGATTCTCAACAAAATCATAATCGTAAGCGTGATCCACTCATCAAAGTTGACAAGAAAGATGAAAAGGAAAAGATCAAAGATGTAGAGCCAATCGAAAAGGAGGCGGAGAAACACGAGGACGAGAATAAAAGTGACGAACTGGAAAAGGAAACGGAGGATAAGGAGGGAGAAGAGGGTATCGACAGAGAGAAGAGAGAAAGCAGCCTGGAGAATAAGGATGAAGGCTCCCTGAAAGACTGCGACACACGCTCGACCAAATCTAACAGCAAAAAGCCAGACAGAGAAAGGGCGAATAGCAGAGAAGATAAGAAAAGATCGTGGGACCGCTCGCGCACTTCGAGATCCAAGAGCCGGGAACGCCATCGTAGAGATAACGTACTATCTTTTGCTAAAATAAAAGTATATGGTTTTTTTTTTAGTAGTTAATAGACTGCGGTCGCATACGATGAATTGCGACGACTAAATCGGAGCATCAATTTATAGGAGGAGCGCGAGAGACAGAGGCTTAGGGAAAAAGAGAGACTATTGAGGGAAGAGAAGAGACGTAGGCGCGAGGACATAGAACGGCAGCGGGCGATTGAACGCGAGGCTGCGCGTCTTGAGCGTGAACGGGAGAAGCTCTGCCTCGAGCGGGAGAGAATCGAGCAAGAAAAAGCTGAGCTGTTGCGCTTTGAGCGTGAACGGCAGAAGGTCGAGCGGGAGAAATTGGAACGGGAGCGCCTCGAGCTCAAAAGACAACAGATGCGGCTGGAGGAGAACAGGCGGGTGCCACCTCCGCCCGCGTTAAAGAGGACTTCGAGCGATCGTAGGGAACCGAGGGACGTGTATGTCGAGCCCGAAAGGAAAAGGATAAATGTTGAACACCCGAATCGGAGACATAGCCCACCAGAGCGCGTCAACGAACGCAGAGCTGACGTCATGGAGCGAGTTTCGGACAGACGCATGGACACTGCCCCGGTGCCCTCGCGATACGATGGCGTCAGGTCCAAGGAAATGGGCATGCAAAAAAATTTCAAAAGGGGTAATGACTTCGCATCGAGGAACAATCGCGAAGATCAGTTTAACGAAGTTCCTAGGGGCGGGAGGGACGTTATGGTACGCAGGGATTCCCGTCCTAATCAAAACTCAATGGACCACCGACAAGTTAAGGAGAGGTTGGTATCATTGTGTCACCCTAATTTTCGCCGATTTTCAAGATATTGCTTCCCGCTGTTATCGTTTTATATTCTCTCTAATGACTTCTCATTATGCTTCTTAAAATATGCGTTGTGCACGAGCTTTATATTAAGTAATTTATGAATTATAGATATGAAAGACCATCAACATTCGGACGTGATCGAGAAATCCACAGATCGGATGACAACCATAGAAGTTCTCGAGATAACCACAATCGTTATGACAATTCGAAACCTAACAATCAACGTAAGTTGATTATTATATTCATAATCAGATTTCGTAAATTTCTGCATTAAATTCTATGGACTTTGTCTCCAGGTGACGGCCGATATGTAGATAACAACCGACAGACTGGATGGCATTCGGGACCTCCGTCAAAGCCGTTTAATTCAGTTAATAATCGGAATGAACAGTCGGGTTGGAACAGTCGATCATCAGATTCAAGGTAAATAAATGACTAAATTGTTGACGGGTATAATCTTTTATAATTAAATCGGTTAATTTCTAAATAATATTTAAGGGTGAATTCTCGATGGAATAATTCCAATAATATGGGTAACAATATGGGACACCCACGATCACAAATGTATCAAGGAGGAGGGCCAAACCAATCATTCGGTGGCATGTCACAAGGAAACAGTGGATCATACGAGAGATTCGATCCGTACAAAGGCTCCATGCAAAATATGAGAAAATACTAAACATCTATTAAAATAAAGTGAAAAGCGTCAGGTTTCAATATTGATAAATGACTTTTGTATTCGGAGTAAATATAATAGATACCTTCAGGTATTTTTAAAACTTGTGATGATCGACTAAAGGAGAAAACGATCGTTTTAGGTACTGAATAAAGCATACCCGAGAGCTAATTGTTTTAGTTCCACCAACATCAGTAAAACTTATTACTAAGAGACTTTATTTTATAATTTTATGTTGAGTATTGATTATAATTATAGAAGTACAGCTTAGGCTTATAATAAGTCAGACGCTTTGAATTGCTACGTAAAATGAATGATTACGTACAAATATAAGGAAAATATGTATAAAATAAAAGAAATTTGAGTTTTTCATATTAGTATAATATATGTATGTGTGTGCGTGCGCGCGCCTGTATGTGTGTGTATATATATATATGTGTGTGTGTTCACACATATACATACATATGTATGCATAATTTAAGCACTGTTTCATTTCCATGCGAGGTGATACCTAATTTTTATCCTTTTTTTTGCATAAATCGCCCATAATGACAGTAACGTTAACTTCATAACTTGTATAGTTGTCGAAGTACAAAGCAAACCCACTTTAATCGCATGGAAATGAATACACTATAACAACGCTCATTTTCGTATTATATATAATTATTAAGCAAATTCGATCGCGATCTTTAAATGTATATTAATTATACATCGTAAATAATAAATCTTATTGAAAAAAAAAAAATATATATATAAACCATCATTTCTAATATTTCTAACTCCACCAATTTAATAGTAAGAATGAAGATATTTTCGTGATAAATTATCAAAGCTTCAAATTAAATATTATTTATAGTGTTATTTATCATTAACATAGTTGTGCCAATAATTCTAAAATTAATTTACGCGTTACGTATATAGTGAAACTTTAAATCTTTAAATAATCATGATCATCGTTTTAAGTAAAAAATTTTTATAGCGGTGTTCGCGTAAATTTAACATAGACAAATGTCATGGCTAGATTTTGAGTAATTTGCTAAGTGCCGTTTACACAAATAAATTCAGATAAGGATAAGTACAGATAAGGCAATGTCGGCCTTGGATTCAAAATAAAAAGAATCGCAAACATTTCTCAAAGCACGCAGTAGGGCTGAACTCAATTTAAAAACTGCAACTTTTACTTTTCGACGGTGAGTAAATGTCAACGGAAATTAGGAAACTCGACAAGCAGACGTCATTGGTTTTATCGCGATAATCCAAGATTACATTGAAAACCGCGTCGTCGATTGCGAATATAGGGCGCGAATGTTCGGTAAACGGGAGCGAGTTGCTGCGAGTGTCGGCGGAATGCGGACGTACGAATATACGAACGACGAATTACCCATGACGAATCGTCATAAACGAGAATCAACGGCGGTGGCGGCGAATAGTAGTAGTAGGGAACACTTTCCCTTGCGGCAGGGATAAGCGTCTCCACGGAAGAGAAATAACGAGAGAAAGAGAGGGAGAGAGAGAGAAAGAGATTGTCTAAGTGTGTCGAGGTCTTTTCACGGAGAGTCACGGCCGTAGTCGGGATCGTCGCGGCGTGCGCGCGACACTTCCAAACGATCCTTTCCTTCTCGTCCCCCTCGAGCGGCGCCCTCGCTAGTCCTGCATCCTACTGAACGTATTTCGGGCCCGCTTATTTACCGTTCGGCAGACGCCAGATGCAGAGTTAAGAGGAGGAGGTCCATAATATTGCCGAAGTGTCCGGAGGAACCGTCGCTGAATCGTAACACTACCCCTCTCGAACGAGTTCGCGTCGCTCAAATGTAAGTGAACACGCGGTTCCGCGATCTTCACCCCCGTCACATGCTGCCGACACCGACAATGCCAACGTCCCAAGCGATAGGTAAGTTCTGCTTTCTTGTGCGCGCCCCTACGGGCTACGGGATCTCTAATGGGTCTGAACAAGGCTGATACACCAGCTCGCGGTCCCGCTATTGTTTACGGGAAAACGCGCGCGCGGAACAGTGATTCTTAGGGAGGGAACTCTATGGTATCGAACAATCGGCTTGCAACGATCATCTAATTGCGCATCGAAGGAAGAGAAATTTGCGATGCAGCGAAAACAATGATTATAATCGCGGTATATCGAATTATGAGCGAGCCAGGGCATTTGCGCGGAACTGCCTCGGTTAAGTGCAGCTGCAAAGAGATAATTTGGACATGAAGCTGCGCAATGCATTTATCTCTCGCGGCAATTGAAACAGAAGTGGAGGAGCGCGGGACCGTTATGCGGAGTCGGGTTTGCAGTGCAAAAAGCAACGCGATGTAACGAAGACTTCGTTAAAGAACCGCTCGCCGAGCACAACCCCGGCGCCCATCCCCGGGTTCGTATCGCAGCGCTGCACAGAATCGTATCTAGGTTACCAAGTAGAGGCACCGGCAATAGGAAAAGAAACCGGAGCAATTGTCTTGTTTCGAAGGGAAATATTGGAGGGCTCGGGACAACTGTCCTTTCGTTCCGTCTCTCTCTCTCTCTCTCTCTCTCTCTCTCACTCTGTCTCGCGGGCGCGCGTTCTTACAGAGTCATTTGCTCGACGAGCGGAAAATGCAATAACCGTAAGAGTGATTTAAATGTGTGCGCGCGCTCTCCTCCTGATTTTACGGTATATGATGAGCATTTTTTTTTATTGTTGTGGCTTTAATAAATAACAAGGCTGGCCAAGTGCTACAAAGTGATTGAGCGCGCTTCTTCGGAAACGCAGATTCGCGCGAGACGGTGGCAAGCGAATTCGCAGGTAGCCGAGTCTCCCTCGTATAATCGTCGTAGGACACAAGGGACAAGAAGAATGGCGATTCATCGGAATACGAAAAGTTAGCGGAATGACATTTTTTTATGGATGGATGTTCGTTAGCCGTGTGGAGACTTTACATAGGAGCTTTAACTTGGAGTCGCGGTCGCGCATCATTTATAGCCGTGAGATTTTCACTTGTAGCGCACAATTTTTCACGAATTCATGGCCATAGGAAAGTGGATGTTGCGGGACGAACAAAAGGAGGAATGAGAAAAATGGAGCGACCGGGGCAGAGGGGGAGAAAAAGAGATCAGAGCTCGCTTTCACAGGAGGACCGAGACTCGTACGCGAAGAGATATCAGCCGGGGGTATCAGTAAATAAAAGCAAAACCAGTTGTTGTTGTTGTTGTTGTTGTTCATCGAGCGCGCGTCAGAAGATTCCCGAAATCGGGCGCCAAGCGTGACCAGCAGGAAATAAATAATCGAATCGAGCGATCGGTAAAGGAGCCGACGGAACGGCTCCGTCTTCGGATGATGTCACACGATTAGCGCGGCAGAGTGGGGAGTGGGGGCATGCTCGGAATCTCTCGCGGTGAAATTTCGTTGAATTTGCATAAAAGGAGGTCAGTGGCGGTAATGAAAAAAGCACCTCCTAGGCTCATCATCTCGCGCGACCCGAGCATTAGTTGCGCTCTCAGACACTCGGTATTTTCACCGGGAAGCCGCCGGGACCGTGATCAATGACTTTTAAATTAAGTTCGCGACGAAGTGAAAGTTCGGCAACCTTGTTAATTGCTCTATTAATCTATTACATACGGGAGTCTAAACAATCCTCTTGCCGTGTGCTCTCGCGCTCTCTAATCGCCGGTTGCCTCTCGTGACGCGAGAAGCCGCGGATATCGATCGGTCAAGAGCGTGGAAAGCACGTAAAACAAGGGTCTGGCGATGAGAAGCGCGGGGGCGGGAATACAGGGGGGGGGCAAGACAGCACGAAACGTCTCTAGGCGTCGCTCGCTCGCGCACGCCTCGTTGTATCGGCATTGGCGATGAATCAGCGAGCGGAAGAAAGCCACACTTTCACGGGACTTTCACCGTCGATGAAGCCGCACCGAAATATCCTCGCCGAGGCCATTCCGCGACCGGACCACCTCGCATCCGGCATCATATCGCTCACTTCCAACGACCTTCGATTACTTCATACCACGGAAGCCATCTCATATTTTTTATTGCCACGACCTCTGGTTGCGTTCCGACTATCGGCGAACTCTCTCGTTTCCTAAATCCGCGCTCGAACGCCAGTTTCTAGCGTTTTCTTGGTTGCGTTTGGCAATTTTAAGTCTGCGCCGAGAGCATACGTAGAAAGCTCCGGTGCTTGGCCATTCGGATCCACGCGGAGATTTGCATACAAGTATTTGCTGTCGGCTCTTATTCGTAGAACGAGACGTGACAAACTGGATTTTTGCTGTTGTTTTTTTCGACATGATACCTGTACGTGCCTTGATATCGCTATTCCAAGACTGTTATTTTTTGTGTCCGGCACTTTTAATAAAAGTACCACGCAATTCATTTAGAATAAAGAAACTTATATATCTAGTAAAACTAGCTACAAAAAATCATTGCTTATACGTGCGTAACAGATAGGAAATGTTCGTATACAAGTAACAGTTCGTTAACAAGCCAAAAGCATGATAAAATCTTTCGTATCGCGAATTTTACTTTAATATTGCACTTTTATCTCAGTCGAGAGAAATTTCATTCTTATGCATAATGTATTTTATCAATTCATATTATTTGCGTTGGTCGTCATTGAGGTAAAAATTGATTATGATTAAGTTTCATCCTGATCATTTAAATTAAAGAAAGCTAATATTCACAATATTACGATGTTATCTACTAAAAATTTAACAACCGTTAAGCGACCAACGGATTAATTGATAATTTTGATTTATCGATTGATAATTTCGGTGAAACGAGTCATCTCTCGTAACGATTTTTATCAAACGAATTGCGTTCAGTAGCTCCTCACATCGTCAAAATCCATTGTAAATCTTGAAAAATCGCATAAAATAAATACAAATATTCCCTATTAATTGACATTGGTACCCTTTGTAAATATAAAGCACTAATAAACATTTAGCACTGTATTTTATTTAAAAACATATTAATAAAACGTCCGTCGTCAGTTCGACAATTACGAAAGCGCGTACACGCGCTCGAAAATTTAAATTAGAGAAACTCGCGCTATAGTGAAAACCGCAGACTCCAGCCATTTTATCGAGACGACAAGAAAGCCTCGGTCGATCAGCGCCTGATTCGCATAATGAGTGATAACACGATTATGCAAGGGCTAGGTGTTGCAAGTGACTGACAATGATGTTTGGACATCCCAAATCTCTCACTCAATGCATTCTTTGCCAAATACATAATCCGTTGGTAAATTTCGTAACTCGGTGAGTGAATCAATGAGCTGGCAAATGTTATTCGAGTTTGAATGTTAATTATCCTTTATCTTCGACGTTGTTTAACGTTAATTTATAAGTAGTAGTGCTATGCACCTTATTTTCTCGCGAAAAGCCAAAGAACTTTCAAGTGAACTTTCTTTTTGTTAAATTTTACAATTAATTATTATATATACATATTGTACACACACAAGACGCTGAATTGAAAACCCAAAGTAAAATTAAATAACCTAATATATGAAAAGTATTTAAAAAAAAAAAACAAAGATATTTTAACAGAAAATGAATTTTTCGCAATTGCATTGTACAGTAAATAAATACTAGTAGAATTTGTTGATGAAACGATTACTATTAGAATCCTTTTAGTGGTGAAAATTCTTCTGTGCAATATCGAGCCTAAAATTCTTAAATACTTTTTCGAACAAGCATATTTAATGTATTACTTTTAACTCTTTTAATTAATTGTTTTTAACTATTAATACCTTGTTTTATATTGCAGTCGGTCAAGGCTGAGTTTATAAACACTTTCAATAGAATATCGCAATCAATTTCAATGTGATATATTTGAACATTGGGACTTTATTACTTTTCTTACTTTCAAATAATAAAAATAAAAAAAAATTACGTAAAGGTAATGCATATTTTTGAAATATACATATAATCGGCTTTCATTTGAATTAACATATATATTAGACAAAGTCGGATATCTAACTTACTTATGTTTAACAAATAAACATTACGAATAATAATTATTTTAATATTGATGATCAAAGTTAAAAAAATTTTTAATTTATTTTTCACAACATATACGTTTAAGCTTGTCTTGTCTCAAGAAAGAATTATTGAAATATCACTTAAAGAATGGGCTACTTGCTTATATTGTAAATAAAGTACAATATCATTAAACCATATAAACCTATATAATTTATAATTCATCATTATCCTATAATATTTTTTATATAAAATTATGTTTACAATATATACATAATAACTGCAAATACAATTATACATGTATAATAGATATAATAATAAATAATATCATATATATGTTTCTGTAAAAAATGTAAAAAACTTTATTTAACATAAAGCTAATAAAATAAATAATTCGTAATGTACGTATATGCGGAGAATTGCCAGGATATATAATCTTGAATCCTGTTATTCATAAATTCTTTTATTTACTAGACCTATTCAATTAAGATGAAAAAATAATTAAAGTAAAATTACCATTTATTCAATAACAATTAATTTTGTAATTTTTACCACATTTTCACAGACTAGTAAATTAATTTATAAATTGGTTTAAAAATAAATGATAAATAATTTCGTTAGCTATTGCATAAGTTAAATCTAAAATTCTCACATAAGAAGAGTCATTAAAATGCTGATTAAAGTTAAGTCAAATATTTGATTAACATAGTTACAATATCTTGATGATCACCATTGTGCGTATAAATTTGAATAAAAGAAAGTGATTACAAGATGAAGCTATTAAAAAAACAAGATTCTTACACCGTTACACGATAGTTAATGAAAAATATATATAAATTTTGTTTTCAGTATGAAATAATAAAAACACACGTTGAACATTGTTGAATTAATACTTTGGACCTTCATTAATAAATAAAATGATATTTAAAATAGATATAAAAGGTAATATTTATTCTGAAAATTAGTTTATAGTGTAAAAATTATTTTTTGCATTAAAAATAATTGTTTGTATTTATTATAAAAACCATATTGTTTTTGTTTCTTTTTTTTTAATACTTTATGAATTTATCAATAACTATAGTATGCAGTTAAATATCGGCATCAAACATTGGTTGTTATAATAATAAATGTAAACAAAATTAATTGAAATTCGTAAAATCTAAACAAATAATAACAATAAAGAGAAAGTTTTATTATAAGTGATTTTAATATTATAATGAGCTCTAATATAGATGAGCATTGAGTAATTGATACAATATTTCAGAAAATAATTATTAATAAGTCGGATTATTTATAATCTATTTTCTTATCAAGCAAATAAGTACAAAAGAATTTAATTAGCTTATTAAGAACAGTAAATATTGAGTAAATAATAGAAATAAACCTTAGAAATCATTTTAAGGTACATAAAAACTTTATAGATTTAGATAAGAACGGTAAATATTATGATTTTAAAATGTTTTAAATTTGTGTCACCGGAATGTGATTAATTAAATAATCTGTAAAAATAGTTTTAATTAGCTTTTTAAAAATTATCATTTCATCTATTGTACGAAAATTATTTTAAATAACATATGAAGTAATATTATTATTTTTTATCGTTAATTTAATTATTGTGTGCTATGTATGTGATGTGGCATGTAAGCTTTTACAAAAGATTATCGCTATATCTAATAGCCAATATATTTAATTATGCAAGGTAGGTACAGTAAAAATTTACTAATTTATAGTTGATATTTTCAAAAATCACTTAACGTCCCACTTGATGTAGTAATTGCATATGGTAATTTTTTCACGAGTATTACGATGATTTGTACTTTCTCAAAAACCATTTATAATGATTCTTTACGAAGCCTTATAATAGTTAATTTAATTTATTACAACAGAATCTTAGACGTATCTTATGTATTATATAATCAAATTCCATTTTGGCGTGATTGTTTGGTTTTTTTTTTTTTTTTTTTTTTTTTTTTTTTTTTTTTTTTTTTTTTTTTTTTTTTAATTAGTTTTAAGGATTTTATGGGCACAGCAGGTCGTATTTGTAATTTCGGTATTAAATCGACGGTTTATCTTGGATGCAGCGACATAAAAGCATTTGACAAGTAAGCATAGATAACAGTTCGAAAGTATCTCTAGCATCAAGCTCTATTGTATTTTTGTCGTTCGTATATCATCTTCCGTCACGAATGTTCGCTTTAACGAATAACCTATTAAAATCACTCGTACAATCTTAATCTTGAGCGAGCTAAACAAATGTCCAATTTGATGGGTTATTCGGTTGGTAATAACAAATTGAAAAGTCGTTTATTTGACAAAGGAATTACTTGGCCTTACCAACAGTTTAGTTGGTAGACGCTTTGACTACCGATTCAAGCGCTTCAAATTAGGTCGAGTTCAAATATCGATTCCGCTCATCTTATTTAGCTCACTATATATTATTTTTCATTATAAAACTTGGCCTATTTTCCATTTGGCCCATTATTCTGAATTCTTAAGATCAGTACCTTCATTTTGTAATTTATCAAACAATTATTAAGATAGGATAGATAAAGCAATTGATAAAATAGTTGAAACTATTGAAGGAATTCAGCGATTAAGAATTTTTATTACTCTATAAATGACAATTAATCTCATGAATGCAACAATATTTAATTAATTGTTTATTAGGTTCATTGATATTGCAATACATCCCATATTCGGGTTGAATTTATTTTCAATACCTCAATATTTTAAGTTAACTACGTATCGATTCTTACGAGATCAATAAGAGGATTTAAAAATTTTGCAAATTTTGTAAATAGCTTTAATCGCAGAAATAATAGACAAAATTACTGAGCGACGCATAATATATACGTAAACGGTATGCTAGCTATACGAAATAAATGATCACTGCTTGATAAAAACTCCGTTAATTTAATAAGGGAGCATGACTGAATTATGTTCGAAGATAAGTACTTTTTTTATATCGACAATAATCCGCAAATAAGAGACGTAGAAAGAAAGTTTTCAAAGTGCAGAGATAAGGTAAACATGCGTACTCGGATGTAAGTTAAAAATGAGTCGTGGTTTGCGACCAGTTTCTCCTTATCGTACACAAAGCTGTTTAAAGAGGATCTACAAGTTTAATCAATAGACTTGACGTGTTCCGTCCAATCGACAAGACTCTCTTATCTTTTGCAACAGTTGCACGAATTGTATGGTGTTGAAGCATTTGGAAAGGAATGCCATAAGATTACTTAATATGTGACATAAAGAGATAAATAGAAATAAAACTCATTAGTAAGAAGCATTCAAATTACATTGAAGGAAATATAGAAAGAATAAAACTTTTATTTTTATTATCATTAAATCGTTAAATTTAATTTAAAACATTTTTTTAGAAATGATAATAAGTTTGCTGTACACGAATGTTCAAGCAACTTACTAACTACATTAGTTTTATAAATAATAAAAAGTCAATAGCTAAAAATTCATATAAGGTAAGGGCAAACTCGTTTTGCATATGATCAAAATATTTCTAATTTACTATTTAACATAACGACAGATTTGTAATTGTTATATATCATGCAAATTACATAAAGCATTTTTTTAAACGAAATTATTAATACTAATTACGATTATTAATTCAAACATATATTGAAAATAATTTATGTTAAATTATTGAAGCTGGATTTTGCTTTGGAATAAATCATAAGCATTAATTTTTTTAAACGAACGACTATAAGTTTTGTAGATCCGAAATAAATTTTTGCAGCTCCATATAATTCATTAAATAAACTTTATGATTAGTTATAAGAAATCAAACTTTTTAATGATGTTCTAAAATAGTATTGCAAGTTTCATGGATTTGCAAAAATTTGCATTAAATAACTAGAATGCATTTTAAGATTAAGGCATTCAAGTTTCCATAGAATAAGTTACATGTAAAAATACGAAATTTTATATTGTGTACAAGTGTTATACGATTATATTTTTAATTTTTAAGTGTTTGTGAATTTTATGTAGGAAATTGAAGTTATTATTTTAAATTTAATAAAATTAAAGATACAAATTTTTCGTTAAACGAGATTGAAAAATTAAATCTTTAGAATCTTTATATTATAATTTTATATTTGTGATAGTTAATTCTAATTATAGTGATGAATAAATTATAAGAAAGTATCATGTTGAGCAATAATTATAACTAACTGATTTTTAATCAATGACCAGACAAATTTTCACTACAAAAATCATACGTAATTTTTTTTTTTTTTTAATAGCCTTTAACAACTATCCATATATATGCTACTTTCTCTTGGTAGAAAACGTTGTATGACTACTTAGAATACATATTAATTTCAAAAATTCTTATGTAATTTTTTAATTTTTACCTTATAATTAATTAGTAATAATTAATTTTCTTAATATGTAGACAAGATATTAAAACGTATATATTTAATTTTAGGACTGTATATAATATGGAACCTAATCGCTGGAAGCCTGTCATATACTGAGGAAATTTTGCAAATCCACAGTCAACGTAAGCCTACAAAAGTGTCTTCGCTCGCATTACATTAAAATAATATATTTATGGTATAAGAATGCAAAATGAAATTGAACTTTGGCAATAGTGTCAAGCTTAAAGAAATAAGGCTGTTACGTTGAAAGCAGTAAATACCATTTATAATGGTAGCAGTACAATTTGAATGATAAATCAATAAAGCAATTAAAAGTATATTATAGATGTTAAAAGTACACAATTAGTTGTAAGAAATAAAAAAATTAATATTACTTATTAAACGTTTTTCGAAATATGCTCGATTATCTTCTATTTTCAATAGATCGAAATCAATATTATTTATTTTACTGTTAATTTTTTTAATTCTAATAAATTATAACCAATGATCAAGGCTCATGAAAAATGAATAGAAGTATTTATTAAAGCGCATTTCCAAAGACTAAGGTATCCATCCGTCAAGTATGTACATTAATTTGTAGATTATTCTTTAATCGGAAGATAAGTGATATAAAATTAACATTAAAGTCCTTGATCTAATGTATTATTAAAGATTCGCGTCATACAATGCGTATTTTATGTTTGTCATTGTTAATCTACGCTCGACAACATTATCCTCGATCGTTCTCATAATCGGCATGTAAGCATAATTAATGTTTAAAGTCTCTTCGGAACCCTCGTAGATACCTTCCGACAGATTAATTAAGATATTCTAATATTTCTAATCTCTAAAAATCGTGCTCACGAATATAAATTTCAAAACATTAATATTCAAAATAAGGAAGGAATACTTCCCATTTCTCGAGTCGCGCGATCGCAATCACCGGGGGTGCGACTGGTTACCAAAATCCGGCATTCAGCCGAGTGACGTAACGTAGAGTCGACTCGCCCGGTCCAGTCCAGGTCGACACGACAACCTATGAACTTTCAGTAGCGGGCCCGACGTTCGGCTATGGAACTCCACCACGGGGCCTGATGCCGCCGCCGCCGCTACTATTACCACCGCGGCGCTGGCCAGAATCGGAATTGCATTGGGTCGGTGCCGCTCAGCGAAGGGAGACGAGACCTCGGCCCCACCTGCAGCTCGTGCGTATCCAGGAGAGTCAAGTGGATAAAAGCGACCCCTTGGCAACCATCACCGAGACCCTTGGCGCCCTGAATACCGTCGGCAGCTACATCGTCAACATGACCCGGGGCGTCGACTCGTCCGATCCGCCCAAGGAGCTGCCCTCGGCACTCTACACTATCTCCAAGAATATATTGGGGAGGAACGTCACCGACAGCATAGCGCCTTTGGTTAGGGGTGTCACGCTGCCCTTGAGGTGATTTACTTTCATCGATTTGCATACTTCAAACTTTATCAACGGTTCTTTTGCCAATAATTAATTAGCAAATTTAAGAATATAGATGATTTTTCTTATCGTGCTCGTCGTTGTTTTTGTTTTGTTTCACTCCGTTTCGTTGGGCGCTTTTAATCTTAATAATCATTAACGTTTCAATTGGAAATTCAATATCTTGATAATTTTTATAAATACTGTAATATAGTAATATCGTAAAAATATATAAATATAGTAAATATAGTAAAAATAAAACATAAAAAATAAATAAACAAAAATAAAAAGAATACACAAACAAAATAAAATTTCAATCAATTTCACAGCGATCCTGGAATCGTGATAAATTACATTACAATTAAATAATTACCTTTATATGTATAATACATCGCGTATAAGTGCTTAGTATTTCATATCGATTTAAAATATCTCTTTGGATTAATGAATAATTTATTCTAATCGGAATGTTATCAAATTCAACGAAACATAAATTCAAGTCATTTACGATCAGGTTTATCAGTAAATAATTATGTTAATGTTAGTGCTTTGATGTGAAAATCTTTTGAGCTTATCCGCCTACGGTTATGCAGTAGTAAATATAATAAAAGTTTGGTACACGAAGCTCTTATGACAATTAATATGTAAATCATTGTCATTATATTGGATACTCAAAAACACGATATGCGTATAAAAATATTCGTAAAATGAAATTTAAAAATCATTAACTCATTTTATTTACATAGAATATCTCTAAATGAGGATTTTCCTATGAGAAAATTTACCGCGCTCTTTTCATATAAAAGAAAAATAAATTAAATTTGTGATTAAGGCCAGTCAACTTGGTTCAAGTATCATCAGTCACCCCGGAGGCATCGACATCGACCGTAGCACAGATACAGACGAGCTCGAGACCGAATACCGAAATCCCGGTCGTGCAGTCGACGACGAGCCCAGGTACGACAGTGGCCGCCGAGGCCTCAAGCGTCACCCCCGATGTCGTCGATAGAGACTCAAAGGCCAGCACTGAACAGCCTCCAACCTGCACTACCACTGAGGGCCATCACGGTAAATGCCAGGATCTAAGTAACTGTCCTCACCTACTACTCGACCTTACGAAACTCCGGCAGTCTATTTGTTTCAAAAGCCTCTTCGTGCCCGGGGTTTGCTGCCCAGTCGACAGGTTTACAATCAGTGTACCAGTGACGAGGTAAGTATCATACCTCTCTCTCTCTCTCTCTCTCTCTCTCTCTCTCTCTCTCTATCTATCTCTTATCGTGAATATGTAGGATTTTCTAGCGAAAGATTGTACGTGCGCGTTACTACCAAAAGAAAGAGTCGCTTCGAAGCGGAAATCCTTGTTCGACATTTGCCACAAACGTCTGGATTCCTGTGCAGTTATTTCTTTAAAAATTAAAATTACTTTCGTTTAACGGCGTTTTCTTCAACTCCGATAAGAGAAACTGCTTCGTTCGAAAGAATACTTTTTTTTCTTTTCTTTTTTTTTAAATGGGGAACAGCTACGGGTTAACGATTGTGGCAACACATTATCTTTCAAATTGGAAATTACTTAAAGTAAGGAGAATTAGTATTATTACTGTTTACCGATTGAAATTTCCTTTGGAATAATATTAATGCGTCGCTACAAATTGCCTCGACAGTCGATTAATAAAGCCATTGCAATTAAACCAAACTTTTATTGAGTATTGAAATTGTTGATCAATCGCTACTTAACAAACGCGCTTTAGGGCTTTTTTACAACTTATTCGCGAAGCTGACAATTTCTCGCGCCGTGACGGCGCTTTGCTCTAACATCACAATTTAAGAAAGCGGAAAACGAATATTTTGAATTTCTCTTCCACGATTTTCTTCGCTCACACTCAAATAGAAGCTTTTCATTCCAAATGAGATAGCGTGTTATTAAATGACTATGCCTATAATGACTGATCATTGGAATTTAAGTAATAAATATCTTCGGTTGCACGTAACGCGATGAAAAGAATTTACATGCTGTACATGTTACTTTCATTTTCTATATTATATATCTACGTATTTTTATTGGCATTTATATTCCATTTTATTTTTATCGTTAATCGTTAAACATTTTTAATTCTTAAAAACAATGAAACTAATTGTTTATGCGATGTATCGCTTTATCATATACGTTGGAAGCAAATTCAACAAAGTCTTAGATGGAGTAAAAAAAAAAAAAAAAAAGAGGGAAGAATTCTTATCGGAACTAATCATTCTTGTATTCTTTTAAAAATATAAGATGTTCATACGCATGGTGTAATGTAAATGTAAAATTGTACAAAAGTGACTGGAAGCTGAAAGAATTCGAACTTTCAGAAGCGTCACCTACTCCAAGAGTAGTTATCATGAAAGTGGTTGATGCGTGTTTCTCGTGAATTAAAAGGAAAAGATGACAGTAATCGGAAGAAAGTTAAGATTTTTCATAAAAACCGAAGGTTAATATTATTGCGTATGGAATTGAAGTTTTGCTAAATGTACCGTATATTCGCCTAACAGTACAGTGGATAATAAACGTGTAAGAACGAGTACGTCCTCGAGTTGCCAGTAATTATTGCATTTTGAATGGTAAAATTTCCCTTCGCAAATAAAATTAAAAACAATCGCGCAGCGTCACATATTAAATGCGAGCCGCTACGGTTTTTGGAGTATAAAATTTTTTTTAATGAGTAGTTTAAGCTTGTGCAAAGATGACTACGCTAAATAAAAAGATAAAGTAAATTTTACGACGAGCAAACAGTCTTTATTGATATATAAAAGAGTTGATGCCGAAGAGAGCTCATTTCATTTCGTTTTATAGAGAAGTTTATTTGCCAAATAAAAACAATAAGTAAAAAATTATCTTCGATGGATAAAAGGGGCTTTTATCGAGGTGTAAAAAATCGACGTCGTAGAGAGAATATGTTTCTCTTTTTCAGGAAGTATATTTATTTTGTAAAAGCAGGCGCTATAGACAAAAAGAAACTTTTTGCAATGTATACATTAGCGATACCTCGCATAATGGCTATTATTGTTTGCAATCTGCCGGACATAAAGAAAGCGCGGATGTCGAATGGTTTAAGCTTACCGATAAATCAATGCCAGTTATCGCTATTCGTTAATTTGATTCGGTTTTGCGCTTACGCAACCGATTATCGATCGATGATTAACATTACGATGTACCACTTCCCCTTAACCGTAATGTTGCTTTTCGTTTGCCAAGTATCGTACCGAGGCCAACGGCCAAGCCCACGCCTCGGCCGATTCCTCTGTTCACGGTGCCGTCGTCCACCAGACGACCGATAGTCGACGGATTCCAGACGGACGTTGCTCTTACGAACACGACTGGCAGCCTCGAACTCATCGACAACAACTTCATTCAAGAGGACGACGGTAATTATAATCCCGGACACTTACGATTAAAGTCAACGGGGTCATGGAGACGAACGAGTCTGTTGTTTCCGCAGAGTGTGGCGTACGTAACGCGGGCAAGTATCGGGTCGTCGGCGGCGAGGAGGCGCTCCCAGGTCGCTGGCCCTGGATGGCAGCCATCTTCCTCCACGGCTCGAAGCGGACGGAGTTCTGGTGCGGCGGCTCGCTGGTGAGCAACCGGCACATCCTCACCGCCGCGCATTGCACCCGCGACCAGAGGCAGCGGCCGTAAGTAAATCCAACCTTTACTTGCTCGAACCTCGCCCACGCAGGTCCGTATTACCGACTTGGCCTAAGTCGACTGGTGCGCCCCGTTGGCAAAATCCGCCGAGGCGCATAAATGGCAGGCGCGAATATTCACGCCAATAATCGAGAACGAGGGTGAGAGAGACAGGGGAACGCGGCACCGTCCGTTGATCACGTTGTTTTTCTATGTCGCACAGATTTCTTGCTCGACAGTTTACAGTGAGATTAGGGGACATCGATCTCGAGCGCGACGACGAGCCCTCGAGTCCCGAGACCTACGCCGTGAAGGACATCCACGCGCACTCGAAATTCTCGCGCGTCGGCTTTTACAACGACATCGCCATTCTCGAGCTCGACAGGACCGTGCGGAGGAGCCCCTACATCATCCCCATTTGCCTGCCACAGGCCCGACACAAAGGCGAGCCCTTCGCTGGGGCCAGACCCACTGTTGTCGGCTGGGGTACCACCTATTATGGTGAGTAGCGTCTCAGCTTGTAAGCTGAATTCTGCTTCCCGTTTATCCATTTCGGATGAATGAGACGTGGAATTGAGTTTCTTGCGAGCTGTTTAAATGGATCGCAACAATATCAGATCTTCTGAGCCAAAAATATATTTTCACTAAACAAGGTCATTGATAATGCAGAGAGTGATTCTATTTAAGGATTTTTACAAGCGGACCAAGTGATCGTTCTGCACCATTTTAAATATTTGTATAAAAAATATGAACTGCACTGATGGATTTTTTAGGCACCCTTACAAGAATGTTTAAAAATACATTTCAAAATTTCCAACTGCCCCGTGTCAGTGTAGCTCACTTCGAGAGCAAATGCGAGGGAGTGAAATTACTTAAAACGCGAAATAAATAAACAGATGTTAAAAAATCTATCGTAGAATCGTGGTATCCGTCTTCTAGAGGATTATTGAGAATAAGTTTATGCTCGCGATTAACTAGGACTTAAAAATTTTTAATTTCAAAATTAGCCGCGAACAACAAAACGGCAATAATACACGACTAAAACGGAATCCGCGCGCCTTTACAGTAACGTGTTATAATTGTATCGATAGTGCGTTTCGTAGAAAAAAAAAGTTACAGGCATTTATTTTAGTGGAAAAATTATATTATAAAATTATATATAATTAATCTGCATGCTTGCTTGCTCGGTGCTTTACTTTTCTCCATCGGCGGTATTCAGGCCTTGGCGATAATTCAGACGACTGAGCCTATTAAAGCTTCCCGAGCGAGCATTTCCGGCTGATAAACGCCTCGTCGGCTATTTCCATTCAACATTGTAATTATCCACTTTATTATAAACTTAATTGTTCGCGATTGAGAGCTTCAACCGAATCTACAACTAAACGTAAATTGACAAGTTATTGTTGAAAATCATAGCCACTTGTTAATCGTGCATCGATATGATGTTTTAACGTGGAGCACAGCGCTCGAAAGCAGTTTTGCACAGCCCAGATAAGATAAGATAAACGCACAAAATAAGCAGTGCCGCGAAGTAGTCGCATTGTAAGGGACATTGTAAGGGACATGTTTCAGGCGGCAAGGAAAGCACGATCCAGAGACAAGCGGTTCTGCCGGTTTGGCGGAACGATGACTGCAATCAGGCTTACTTCCAACCGATTACCAGCAATTTCCTCTGTGCCGGCTACAGCCAAGGGGGTAAGGATGCCTGCCAGGGTGACTCTGGTGGACCCCTAATGCTGCGCACGGACAGCCGATGGATACAGATCGGGATCGTCTCATTCGGGAACAAGTGCGGCGAGCCCGGGTATCCCGGCGTATACACGAGGGTCTCCGAGTACCTCGACTGGATCAAGAGTAGCATGCACTGACGACGTGACACTTTCTTTATAATCATTGAGAGCCCGCAGGTTCAATGTCTTGCGTTCGTGTTTTGTGAGGCTTTCGAGCAAGGCGCTCGACTTTTATGTTGTACACGATCTTTTCTAGCCAGCTTTTTACGTGTATTCGTATGTAGCCGCGAGCTTTACTATTGTATCGATCGAGTTTTTACGCATGTCTTCCATAATCCATAATGTATGTATATATGATACGTAGTAAATGTGAATTTTCGAGCGAGCGCTTTCATGGCAAAGAAAAGGGAACGGGGCTTAGTAAGAATCACAGTAATTATAAGCGCCGAGTTAACGAAATATTTATAACAAACATTATTTAGCTGTTTGTATGTATTGTAAGAAAATGTATATAGAAGCAAATAAATTAGTTATTTTCAATTTCTGACTTTTCATCGATGAGCACAAACGTGCATTTGTACATACATATATATATATATATATATGTTTAAGGCAACGACGGAGAAGTATTTTCATTAAAGTAACGGATTCGGCGTTTAACAATTCGTAAATAATTATTTTTATTAATATTTCAATGTTCGGTAAGTACTTTATCCTTACAAATATAGTATAAAAAAATCTTTGGGATGGCACATAACCATATATCGTAATAATAATCATAATGGTGAATGATTCGTTTAATAAATTTTTAAATAAACAAAACAGGTTCCTTTAAGATCCCTCCCTTTCTTTTGCTTTTAACTCATTAAAATGTTTCTGTACAAGAAGCCTTAAGTGCTCGGGAAGACTCTTACGTAAAGATTCTTCGAAATCTATTTTTTCAAATGCTTTGTCTCTTGACCAATTACTCCCATCGTTATATCCAAAGGATTTACAATTACTTTTAATGTCTAGCTCGATCAAACTTTCATCGTACTTTTTATCTTCAAGATTCTCTTCAATGACGCATTTGTCAGATTCTTTATTCTGAATACTTTGTTTAATACTATTTTCACCTATCTGCGTGTCGCTGGTAACTTCATTTACAAAACTTTCATCGCATTGCACATCAGATTCTTTACCATCGGATCTTTCTTCTGATAGGTCAGATGTAACGCTGGTCGAATCACCTGAATTTATATAACGAATGTATGTAGTTAACGCAAACTGAAATTATTTGCAGTGCTTTTTTAACTTACATCTGATGTCAACATCCGCGCTAGAATATCCTTCTAATAACTTCATCGTTGGAGACTGCACGGCTCTATCCAATTCACACATTCTCGCTGCCAATATTCTACACATTTATATAAATATTATTTACATACAGACGCATACATCGTTTTACCATAAATCAGATAGTCAGGCTTACTTGTTTGCCTTTTTTTGATGAGCCAAGGCTAAATTTTTGTCGTTCAGAGCCTCCAGAAGGGCAGTGCAAAGACTGTGTAATTCAGTCAATGCGACAGTCGATTTTTGAGGAGATATGTTTGGTCCTTGTTGTAGTAATTGTTCCACTTGTTTGAAATTCATTATAGAACCAAGGGATGATTTACCACCTAACTTTAATGCCCCTTTCTGTCTCTTGCTATCCAACATGCTCTGGATACAATATTTCAATTATTACGTATAAAAAAAAAATAATAATAATAATAATAATTATTATTATCCTTTTCAATATAGTTAGTATAAATTAAATTGAATAAAATTTGTAAACATACTTTGTATTTTTGAACAGATTGTTGGACTAATTCTTTTTCTTCGAGCAATTGTTGAAGCCTTTCTTGTAAATACCTATTTATATTAGATATTACAATGAAGATGTGCATTTATTATGTACAGAGGACACGCACACTATTCTCTACAACACAATGCTGTAAGGCACAATGCTGCGATGCAGTAATTTACTTACCTATTTTCAATGATCAGTGCATCTACGTCTACAGGCTTAGGTGCACTGAGGGCCATCGAAAGTTCATGATTTAATCTGTGAGCTTTGCATTTAAAAACATCCTTTTCCACCTCTAACTCTTGCTTCTCGTCCAATACAGCTTGCAAATCTAATTTCAATTGCACACATTTGACATTTAATTTTTCCAATTGTTCAATGAGCTCTTTGGCTATTAATTTAGGATCCTCGGTTCTCTTAGAGCGTAACGCTTTAATATCTTCCTCTGCCTCTTTGAGCTTATGCCTTAGCGTATCAACTTGCAATCGAAGGCACTTGTTTTGTTCTCTAGATTCTATTAGTAGGTCCATTAATTTTGTATCTTCCTCGACACTGTCGGACTCGATTATGTTATGACCCTGTCTCTGAATAGAAAAGTCCAGGGCTGCTTTGAATCCATTGATAACTTTCTTGCCCGTCGTTTGTTTTCGCCTAACCAAGTCCTCCTGTAACTGCTCAGCCATCAGTTTAAAACGATCTCGCTGCATTCTGCATTGATCCAATTCCTGACTCAGCATTATAAGTGCCTGTGATTTGATTTGTACCTTCTCCTTCAACATTAGCTCCTACAAATCACGTCGCACAATTAAAGGAAAATGAAAATCTATCCCAACAAAATCTTAAAGACTGGCAATCGCAGAAAACACGACGATAATTACCTCCGACATCAAAGACTGGTAAGAATGTCCATCCCCTTTGTGCCGTGGTGAGCTCATCCTCTTATCATTAACACCATTCATGTTTGACTAGAATAAAGAAGGAACAGCCACTTGACTACGAAGGTTAAAAATTACAATTTGCTAATCGAGCCTCGAAAACAAATTAGCACTGGTAGTGGACTAGCAATGGCAACAACGGTTGCAGCGGTATTGCAGCCAGCACGTCATCCGTACCGCCGAACAATGAACTGTGGCAGAACGATGGCTGCGCGTCGTACTCCAGTCAGGGCGAGTTATCCTTATCAGAAGCGCCGGAGCGTTCCTTTCTCATAGCGTTGTCGACGCGCATTTCGCGACGTGTAGCTGGTCAGCTGGCGAAGCAACTCGAGCGCACAGATCGAGAGTGCCGCTCCTCCTCTACGTGCACGTGCACGCAGCTGCCGACAGCTCCACTAGCACCTTAACGAAGATCTTCAGTACCGCCAGCAACAGCAACAGCAACGGCAACAGCAACATAGATCACTCGCGACACCAAAGCCGCCGAGCTCGCGGCCAACCGATCGCATTCGGACTAAAAGTTCTGGGCTCCTTCTCGGGGCGGCGCATGCGCGCATCCACCTACACACTCCCCCCCCCCCCCAGGACCCGCACGTACACACGCTTACTCACTCACTCTCTCTCTCTCTCGCGCGCGAAACCCATCACCCACCACGACCTTTCTTCGCGGCGGCGTTAGTCGTCGTCGCCGTCGCTGTCGCTACGGCATCGATTGGCACCGCCGACGCGCGCCTTCCGCCCGCACCAAGGCGGCAAAGCGAAGGTGGCGGGCGTAGGATGCGGTTGGCCAGGAATAGGACGCCTGGGGAGTAGCTGCTCTGGCTCATCGGGCTCGAGGGTGCCCGTCGAGTACAGTTCGCCGCGTAGTCGCGTGAACGCCTAACGGCACTTGAGAGCGTCCGACCGAGACTGCCAACGAGGAAGAAAATGCCACGGATGAAGGACGCGCTCCTCGAGAGGTTCGGCCTGGAGCCCGACGGCGAGCCCTACAGCCTGCTGATGAGCAGCATCGACGCGCGGGCCTGCTACAAGCCCTACGAAAAAGTAAGGACGCGGAACGGTCGAGGAGGCGGCTGCGAGCGAAGGAATAAACGGATGATCCGCCACCGCGCAAAATCGCTCGCGCGCCTCGCAATTATCTCCTACTTGCACCGCCGCCGTCTCTCATTTTTTCCTCCGAACCTCGTAAGTTTCTTTCCCCTCGATCCCTCCTGCACAACGTGTCAAAGGAATACCTGTACCATTTCTATCTACCCCGTAGTTCTCACAATCACGCAATATAAAGTCACTGCTCCTTTCTCCTCGTCATCCTCCTCTTTCTCCTCTTCTTCTTCTTCACTCTTCTCCCCCCCCCCCCCCCCCCCCCCCCCCC
>NW_011948430.1:3549650-3696146 GCF_000503995.2 Ceratosolen solmsi marchali
GCCCAAAAAAATAAAACCCCCCCCCCCCCCTTATCCTCCTCTCATGGCAATCGCCACCGCCCCCGCCACCCCATACCCCACCCCTGCCGCTTCACCATCTCATTGCCTCGTGTACCGTACTTTTTGTACCGATAAATAGGTTAGGTATTATTAGCGCATGCGGAACATTTTACGCTTAAGTAAACATAGAGTGTATTTTCTACCTGATTCTGCTACTTTATTGGGCATGGACTTTTGGAGCGTAATTACGTGCTTAGAGTTTATTAGCTCTTGCAGAAGAGCGAATTTTACAAACGGCTTAGAGCTCCTTCTCCATTCATCTTTCATTGCATGCCTCAAGCATTTCCCGTACATATAAACTCAACATCCTGATCGCGCGCCGTTAAATAAAGGTTGATTGCAAAAGCAGAATTTAAAGGAAAAATGGCCTGCTTTAATAGGGTTGATTATCTCGTCTCGCTCGAGTTAAACAATCAAACTGCATGTCCTCCGAAACACCGTTGCCTTATGTAGCCCTTTAGAGTAGCCGCCTGACGTTGTCATTTAGTCGATTTAAGCGAACGTCTTGCTAGATTGAGTAATTAGACCCCAAGTTGAATAATTACTCAACGTTCAAAGCTGTATATCCTTCGTTATTTCCGCTCGTTCCATAAATCAAAATTCCGGAGCAAAGCTTTCGGACCCTGCTTTCTCTCTCTCTCTCTTTCTCTCTCTCTCTCTCTCGTCCATTCGTAAGTTGTTGTACGCCTCGTCGAATCGTAAAATCCGTGTACTCGGGTCGGCCAAGCGGTCAGGCCGGGAGACAACGAATGCTCGAACTTTTTCATGATTCGTGAGCGCGGTTGGTTTGCCCTGAAGGAGCCTTAATGTCGGACTTAACGCGACAAATACGATTGCCGATGAGCCGTCGTCGTCGTCGTCGTCGTCGTCGTCGTCGTCGTCGTCGTCGGCGTCGGTGTCGGCGTCGGCATTAGCGTCGGCGTCGACTCATCGGCGTCAGCCGAGAAGAGGATGTACCCACCCAGCGTAGACTCAAGCAAATTCAAGTGTAAACGAGCTGACAAAGAGACGCGGAGTCGGGCCTTGGCCGAGCCGCGCACGTCGCCGCTTTGTTGACGAGACTCGGCTTGCCCCCTCCATGCGGAAATTAGCGCCCGGGTGCGAGGTTTTTTTCGCCGAGCCGGCGGCCAGTGCCGCAGGAGCGCGCGACCGAACAGATTCTTCCGTCTCGTTCGTCGCCCGGAAGCTCGCGAGGCTCCTTTATTTCTTCATGACATTAGTTCTCGCTCGGTCGTTTGCTCCTCGGTGACGATCTCGACACGTGTGCGCGCATTTAAAAACGACGGCGACAGCCCGCGCACTTTTACGAGACACTTCGCGACGCCTACCATAATTTGCCAGTGAGGTGTGCTGTCTTTATGGCATCTGCAAGAAAGTGAAGCGGGAAATTATCTGCCTTACTATCGGTATCTTGGATATCTTGGGTATCTAGGCACCTAGTGCAACAGTGCCCGTTTAATAATATTGAATTTTAGGAAGGGACTGGGGCAGGCTTTCCAAGGGGTTTCTTCAAGTAGGTTATTATTCATTGACTCTCATTGTTTATTCCACTTCATCGAGTCACTTCATTTATGCATTTCAAACTTGAAAATGTCATTTCTTATTTTATTTTATGCACTCGTTCGTTCATTCAATTATCGGTTCGCCTATCTTCTTGCCTCTCAATTTCACGTTTTCCTCTTAATACTGAGTTATCTTCAGCAAGCCATTCAGCGCATACTTTTAAACACGGAGTGCGTTATTCCAATCGTATCGCACCCGTAGTTCCGGTATTTATGTAAAGGTTCTGCTCGTGGCGTAGAAATTTTTTTTAGAAAATCCACATCGATAGCAGATCCCCGGTGAATAAAGACTCGAGGGGCCATGTGCATTTAAACGAAAAATAAACAATAGTGACAAATTTTCGGTAGAGTAGTAGTGATTTTTAATTTTAATATGAATGAGCACGGACCAAAATTAATTTTAATCTGTTAGAAAGAGGGAGGGGCGGGGGAGTATTAAACTGCAAAATATTGAAATAGGAAACGTCGCAATATTATAAATTATCTTTGTTGTTTTTTTGTGGTGTATTTTTTAAATTATTTTCATTTTATCGTATTTTTGTTAAAGAATTCAAATAATATTTTTAATATTCTCATAGGATAGTCAACATTATTTTATCTGATATAATATCATAATTATCTTCATCCTAATAACAATATTCTAATCCTAAATTATCTTTCTAATTGCCCGACCAAAGATAAAAGTATTACATTATTAATATTAATTCGAATCATTTAATCATAGTCCATCGGGACGTTAACTCCGAATTTTATCATGCGTTCGCTTATGAGTAGTAGTTATCCTTTTCCACCATAATATCAGCATTAAGTGGAGTCATATCCGCTTTATTTATTCTATCATATATTAAAAGAAATTAATTACTCTAATGTTAAGCTGCTCCAGTCTTCGCCATTTATTTACATAAGTATTTAATTCTGTGGTGTGTATTATATTCTTAAAATGTATGCCCGTTAAAATAAAATTCCAGATAGTTGTCGATAATTTTTGAAAAATATTCCAATTATTATTTTTTCAAAAGATATAATAACCATGCAAGTAATGATAGAGTATTCGTCAATGTCTCGTATTGATGATAAGCAGTATATCAAGCGATGTATTCGCATATAATAAAAATAGTTCTCGCATCATTTTGTTATCTTATCGATGCTGTAGCGATCACGGTAATTAATCAATTCGGAACTTGTTTGATTAGTGGAATCATTTTACTCGGCCCATTTGGTACTTGAATTTTTTCGCCTCTTTCGTGTTTCGTACACATTGACCTCTTTAATTTACTTCCCATAATTTCCTAAGCCTACCTTTTAGCATATTTTCGCAGTCTCGAAAATATTTATCAAATGTGTGTGCGGGCGCGCGTGTGTGTGCGCGTGTATGTGCACGCGTATATGTATGTGGGTGTTTTACCGATTAATCCACATAAACGTAGCCTATATTCTGTAGAATTTTCAATGATGAAAAAAGCATCAAATTATAAAGAAAATCGAAGCCACGCGGATAGTAAACAAAGCCTTTTAATCCTAACTCTCAAGCAAAGTCATGTAAAGGTGGATGATTAGCTATCTTCAATATCAGCAAGCCATCGTACTTTAGCTTCGCTTGTAGCCGCTCCCATAATAAATAAATAGATAATTATACGAAATTATCGTTACGATATTGAGACGGACGGCAACAAAGTATCTGATTAGATTACGGCGAGTCGCGCTTACCTAATTCTAAATAATGGACCGCCGCTGAATTAAAAACCGCAAACAATTTGTTTCTCTTTACTCGTATTTTTTTTCTTTTTTTCCTTCTTTTTATTTTCCTTTTAATCAGTCCATGAATAAAAATATTAAAATAGAGTGCCGTGTGATGCGCTCCTTTAATCTCTTTCTGTGTCATAAAAATTATATTTACAGCGCAACGGTGACGTATAAAATCGTAGTGTCCGTCAATCGATAATTTCAACATAATAATTTTATTATTAGTAGCCGAAGGAAATGACTATTACTTTGATAACGCAACGGTAATTCTTCTTAATTATGTCAAGTTGTATTGTGTTTCCAATATTTTTTAACCCCATTCTATGGATAACTCGGAATTATTTTCATGGAAAATCAATACTTCGTTTGTGTGTATGCTTGAACGTCTCGTACTAATGCTCCTACCATAGAATTTATAATACTTAAATATTCAAATAATTGCTATGTTGATTAGGAAAATTTCTTGGTTCAAAATTTTCGAACGAAATAAGCGGGTTCGGTAAAAATAGTTTAACATCACGATACGTTTTCAAGTTTCAGCTAATCCTTTCCTTAACGTTTTGAATATTCATTCACAGCATAAATTATCAGAAGAAGCGAGAAGGAATTTTATTTTTGAAAGCTAAACCCATGACTAAAGCAACTCAGGTTAAGAAATACCGCGTGTCGATACTTGTCACGGCCACCCTGGAACAATCGACGCGGACTCATTTTGAGTCGCGGAATCTCGCGATCAATCCTGTCTCGCGATATTATCGGGACAAGTTGGGCGTGCAAAATAGGGGTCGATAACCTACATAAAAAAGACCAAGGAACGATCTCCATGGTCGATCCCAATGCCGCCAAATAGAATCGGTTTTAAATATAACGGCTCGACGTCGTCTCTGTATTCTCTCTCTCCTCGTTCGCCCCCTCCACCCCTACCCCATCACCCTAACACACCTTGCCTCCACCCCCACCGCGGAAATACGGCCCGATTTAGCCCCCGATGAAAAATCGTAATCGGAGATGTCGCCACGACGGAAACAACAATGAACCCTCGCTCCTACACTTGCGTCACCTCTGCCTCCCCTCCCCCGGAACACTCAATTTCTCAGAGCCCTGTATCTTAATGCCCTGCATCCTTAATTATTTTTGCAATTTATTTAGGCGAATTAGTCGCTGCATTTGCGAGCAGATTCCCGGTAGTTGATTCGCCTTTTATTTCGTTTGCCTTGGCATCTTGTAATTGATTCTTCTCGTGACGATGTCACTCTCTCCGATAAATTCTTTTCTTTATGCATGCCAATTTTTTTTTGTTTTTTCCTTTGTTTCATTTATTCAAATAATTAATTACAAGTCAACTGTAAGTATTTCAATTGTATCTCTTAAATATCTGAAAGCAATGCGTGCAGAATGATTGGTATATTTTTGCCCATTGAGCGAATATTTTCCAATAAATTGTATTTTGTAGAAATAGTTGCTTTTGGTATTAATAAATTTATTGAACTTTTTTTCTTCTTTTATTATACTTTGATTAATTATAGCTTTTAATGCTGGTTTATAATCATTATATATGTGTGTGTGTGTGTGTGTGTGTGTGTGTGTGTGTGTGTGTGTCCGTCCGTGATCGCATGCACGCGTGCGTATGCGTGTGTACAGGTGTATATGAAAAAATCTCTATTGTTCGTAAAAAATCAGTACCAAATCTTATTAGTAATTTAGCCATTACATTTGACCGATATTTTTAATATAATTTCATTAATTACACAATTAATTTTTCAACTCGTTAATTAAAAATAATAATTTTTTCGAAAACATTATACATAAATACTGCGTACTGAAGCGCTAGCAGTATTAACAAAACAAATACTTTTGCGCAATAATAAAAGGACAATAACGCGAATGAATATTCATAAAGAGTAGTTCACTCGTTAAAAGAGCTGGATAAGTGTTTGTATCCTTGAGGTAAAAGTCTCTTGACAAAAATGCTCGCAAGAATATTTCCCAATTAGTTTAACATGAAAGTGGATTTCTATTGTTGTTGTCGGGTGAGATAGTTCCGAAATGTCCAGGGCACGCGGAGGACGACGTTTATCCCTAATAAGTGTCGGCCCTCGATCGAACGAGCCGCATTTGCAAGAGCGCAAAGTAAAAAAGACTTGGCTATTCTCGAGTATGTAACCTATTTACCTCGCGCTCACCTAGAGCCCCAGGTTTTTGCCAGCCTAGTGCAGATCGATCCTCGGCCGCGGCTCAGGATCACGTGCCCATCCACAGGTCGGGGGGTGGGGCGACCAAGTCGCAGTGCCGATCAAGCAGCAGCCAGTCGCCGCGCGCCTGCCACCGTCGGCGCATCGTACAACCCGCGCACTCGTTATGTAACGCCGTTTTGACAAGTACCACAGTGTCGCACACGGATTTAATTAGTGGGTGGGATACGTGTTCGGGGGTTCTGAGAGGTCATCGCTAATTAATTCGCTTTAAACGAGGAAATCCGAGCGCTTCCGAGGCCTATGACCTGCAATTTTTCGGGAGCTCACGGCCCCGGACGGATCATAAACTAATTCAATATCATTTAATACAATAACTCAAACTCGCGACACCTCTAAGATTATTATGGAAAAATCGAACGCTAAGGTACACGTCATTACTCGCAAACCAGTAATCAACCTGCTGATTAATTCTAATTCATACATTTACCTCCTCGTTGTTTATTCAATTACACCCTACTCCTCCCCTTAGTTAATTAGCCTTGTATATTATGTAAATTTTTATTTATTTTCATCCGTAGTTAGCTCGAATGGCAATGTTTTATGTTTCTTTCAGTAAAGCGATTATACAGTTTAGTTGACAGAGATTTTCAGTATAGTCGATTAGATTGTTATTGCATGGGCTGGCTTGGAACTCATCTCGGCCTTACATATAGTGCTCCTACACATACATGACAAGCGAGCTGTGTATTCTCAACAGTTAATCATGACTAACGACAGACAGGTAAGTTTTACAATTATCATTATGCGCATTTAACGCGCGCTCAACTTTTCCTAAGAATTACACCACTCACCATTGTTTTTCTTCTCCTTCTTCGTCTTCTGTTTATTCTATAAATTTCAATACGAGTATCCTCTTCTTAATACTGTATAATCTGAAAAATTATAATACGAATTGTTTCGTTTAATTATTATACAGCATGCGTATTTATAGGCATGATTTCTCGACTTTCACTTAAAACAACGCTTGCCACGGATTTAAATGGCCCGAGTACGCGCGCCTCGCTATTTATTTTTCCATGAACGAATATTGAGGCTGTTGATCGCAGCCGCGATTCACATGCTCCACGTTTTAGCCGCGTATGTATTTAACAAAGAAAAAATATTCGTCAGCGCGCAGATCGTTCCAAAATTAACTCGAGTGAAGAAAATTGATTTCGCCCAGAGCTCATATATTTATAGTAAAGCTCGTTTAGTTCGTTCGATACCCGCGTGCACATGTGCTTCTAATTAACAAATATATCTTGTCTACATGCTGCGCTACCAACAAAACCTTTACGCCGGGGTGTCAGTTCTAATTGGCCAATTGTCAAATTGACCCTGCCCGCCGGATGTCATTAAAGTCGAGAGTCCCTCGACGGAGGCTCTCGATATCTGGGCCCCCGTCCGGGGTCTGACGTAATTCCAAAGGCACGCGACACGACGAGGAGGCCCGAGCGTCGGACAATAATCACTTGTCGCCTCGGAACTCGCATAAAAATCCCAATAATGCATCGATCGCACACATTAACGATTAATATTAGGGAAGGAGAGGTGGGATGAGGCATTTGTTTGGCTAACGATCCCTCCAAATTCAACGATCTCTCATTTTGTCGCAGTCGTGGTTCCGCGGGGTCCGGAGCAGCAAGTTTCGGCATGTCTACGGGGCCCCAGCCAAGCGCGAGAAGTGCTATGATAACATTAAAATCACGAAAAACGCCCACGACTCGCAATTCTGTGCTGTGAATCCCAAGTTTTTGGCGATAGTCACGGAGGTTGCAGGTGGCGGTGCATTCCTAGTACTACCTCTCGACAACGTAAGTACAATAAGAATATCATAGAATTTAACGTTAAATTTAAGGTAAAATAAAGCTCCACTCGATAGTTTTACCAATACTCTCTCCCCACGTTCCTTCTTTTCTTTTACTTGGCCAGTAAGTGAGTATCATAAGTTGGGCGCAGTGGTATCAATCCTTGTGAATTTTAGTGCTTACACTTGATATAATAAATGGTACTTTTTTTTATATTGGCTTTTGATCACCTAACGGCAGAGCAAAACAAAAAAAAACGTTAAAAGCAAGAAATTACCTCATTGATCTCAATTGCAAAATCTCTCAACTTAATTTACATAACAATGTGTTAATAAATTCATGAACTCACCGGAACTCATCGATGTAAAAATGGACGTTATTTTTGTCTCATCTTTCCCACCCATGCGGTCTTCTTCTATCTTCTTAAAAATTTAACAACGCGCTTAAGAAAGGGAAAAAATAATTAAGTAACGAAGCGTGGCATTAAATCGAGTCAATATAACATTTGCTGTTATTTATAAAATACAATTTAAAAAGTAAAAAATTTCTTTTTCTCCCGAGCATTAACATTCTCAGGGCTATTTGGATGAGTGCTCGTTGAAACTTAACAAATTCTCTTCCAACGTAAGAAAAGCCGTGTTGATGCTCATCCAGCCGTAATGAAAAGGCGCAAAAGGCGAGAACCGAGCGAATTAAGAGCCGCGCGTAGCAGTAGCGCATTTATCATCGGCGCGAGCCAACGGCGCATCCTCGGACTGTTAACGAGGAAAGCCAAGAGCAGAGCCAGGCGCCGATAAGGATCGCGCGAATGCCATAGCGCGAGCCTTGCATTTTTCTTTACCTTCTAATTGCGCGGTCGGCCTCCTCGACCAGTACGTGCCCCATTCGTAATCTGGCTTCGCTTAGCTAAGCAGCGCACTTTCGCTGGCCACCGTTGCTAATTGCCCGCGGCCTTTCCAGCGATGCGCACGCGATTAACGTTAAGCGCCAACTTTCATTGTCGAGGACCCGCGTTAACCATACTCGGCGTAACTACTCCTGTGCCCCTATTTGCAGACTGGGCGGCTGGATTTTAACGCGAGTCGGGTGACCGGCCATAGCGGACCAGTCCTCGACATCAAGTGGAATCCCTTCAATGACAACGTCATAGCCTCCTCTTCGGACGATTGCACGGTAAGTGCAAGTGGTAAGCAAACATACGCGGCGGCGCCCCCCCCCCGGGCATTCTCCAACAATTTAACAATTAAATTACAGATAAAGTTGTGGCATGTTCCGGACGGCGGTCTCTCGCGGAATCTAACGGACTGGCTGGTGGAGCTTCAGGGCCATAAACGCAGGGTCGGCTACATAGAATGGCACCCGACGGCCGAGAATATCCTCTTCAGCGCGGGCTTCGATCACCTCGTCATTGTCTGGGATATTGGCAAGGGCGAAGCCGTAAGCGTCATCGACAGACACCCCGACGTCATATACAGTATGTCCTTGAACAGGGATGGCAGCCTTCTAGCCACCACGTGCAAGGACAAGAAATTGCGCGTTATCGAGCCACGATCTGGAATCGTTGTCTCGGTACGTGTGAAACCACTCCCTCTCGCTCTTTATTTTTTGTTACAATAGCAGACGTTTCATTTTGTTTGCCAAGTACCGCTTTAATTCCTTCAGTATTCCACTTTTTTTATTTATAGCGCTGGTAAAAAAAAGTCCACGTGTCCTACCACTCATTTCCCCGTAAACGATCCAAAATATCCTCCACCCCACACGCCACGCATGTTAACGTACGATATTTCAATAATCAACTTGCAAGTGTATTCTTTGATCGATAGCGCAGACCGAGCTCGCCAAAGCATCTCAATCATCAAACATGAGAATTTAGCATTACTCGCGTGCCTTGCTGCGCTCTCCTTTTCGATCGTTTCTTATACAAGTTTATTCAGACCTTAATCCGTATCAGTGAACGGTAATGTGCATAGCTAACGTTAATTGAGCTATTTGATCCTCGGTTATTAAGCATCGATGTATTTTTTTTTTTTGGTTTTTGTTTTTTTTTCACGTTCTGAAGTTATCTTAATTATTAAATATTATCGAATAATCGCGCGGCAGTTCGCATCTTCTCAAAGCTCAAAATTTCAGGAGGGCATTTGTCATGCTGGAACGAAAGCGAGCAAGGTTGTGTTCCTGGGTGGATCGGGTCGCCTATTGACAACCGGATTCAGCAGGCACTCGGACAGACAGTATGCCGTCTGGAGTCAGCACGACCTGTCGACGCCGTTGACTTGCGAAACGATAGACTCGAGCAGCGGCATTGTGTTTCCATTTTACGACAATGACACCAATATGGTATATTTAGCAGGGAAGGTGAGTAGATGTTTATGAATATTCATGCGCTACAGAGCGCACAATAGGAAATCAATAACCAAGCGATAATCGCCGATCGGTTTGCTTTGCGCTACAGGGCGATGGCAATATACGATACTACGAGGTAGTGAACGAGGCGCCCTGGGTGCACTATCTCACTCAATTCATATCCGGGAATCCGCAGCGTGGCCTCGGCATAATGCCGAAGCGCGGTGTTAGTACAGCAATTTGCGAGGTCTTCAGATTTTATAAACTCCACGCAACCAGAGGCATGTGCGAGCCGATCTCCATGATCGTGCCGCGTAAAGTAGGTTGCGCAACTTTCCAATAAATTTATTAATTAAACATATTTTTTCTCACTATGGGCTTATTATTGTATCAGTTGTTTAGGCTTTGACAATCGTTAAAAGCGCTTATAGACGACGACGACGACATTTACCTTTAATATTTTAGCCTATTTTCTTTTATTATTCATTGGACATTTATCATTTAAAGACGAGTATTAGGACACAATTCTTTTATTTCTTCAACGATCTTTCTTCTTAAATATCTAATCTGTTTTTAAAGAGTGACCAATTCCAAGAAGATTTGTATCCGGACACCGCAGGTACGACTCCTGCCCTGGCAGCTAAAGACTGGATAGGAGGAATGAATAGTCCTCCGCTTTTGATATCTCTTAAAACCGGTTCGTAAATATCGTTAATATTTCAGTAATTGTCACTTTCAGTGCTATTGATAGAAAAATTTCATAGTTCTTTGATAGAGAATTTTAGTTAAAATGAATTAATGGTAATCTCCTAAAGTTCAAAAAAAAAAAAAAAAAATGATATGGTTAACTGCAGAAGAAAAATGTTATGCACTATTCATAGATGAAGTATAAAATATATTGATCAAATGTTAATTAGATCGAGCATAAAGCAAATATTTGACAATTAGTTTATATTTAAGGGGGCAGTATCACTACTCATAAGCCACGCGTATACAAACCTTCGCATTTGGCATCGGCGACGGATATGAATACGAAGAAGAAATTTGCATTCCTATCGACGGAAACAGTGCCTGATTATCGATCAATGAAATACAATGAAGTTTCGGAAAAAAGCCAAAAGACATCTAGTAATCAAAGCACTAAATTTCATCAATTACAACAAAAGTTTAATAATGTCGCTTTGCAGGTAAAATATCTAAATTGCATGAAATCGTATTTAACAATTAACGGGTGTTGTGTATACTATATTTTTAATTAGTAAATTAAATTTTCTGTATTTGTGCTGCTTGTATTGTTTGTAAAATTAGTTAAAGTATTTTTGCTTAGTATAACGAGTCAATTTAATACTCGATTCTTATATCTCCGAACTACTTTAAAAAGTGCTTGCCAAATTATATAACGAAAAAAGATTAGATAGATTTTTATTTTACTGATTTTTTTCGAATTAAAGTTGTTTGTCTAACGCACTAACACTTTGCATGGTCAACTTGAAGACACCAAGATGTAGCATCAAATTCTATGAGCTCGTTAACAAGTTTGGGAGTTATTCTCATTATTGTAAGGTAGGTTTTGGCGATTTAAATCTCTATTTTTCTTTATTATTTTATCTAATTATGCCTATTTATTATTTTTAGAATATCGAACTAAACACTGTGTGTTCTTAAAATTGTTTGCATTGTACTCCTGCTTCATATAATAATAATAATAACAACAAAAACAATTTGTTATTATCTGCTTATTATATATAATACCTGCTTGATTTCTTTCCTTCTTTCTTTTTTTTAAACAAAACTAAAATAGATACTACTATTGATAATAATAGATTCTTTATTGATGAAAAATTATTTCTATTTTTCATATAGAATAACATTGTGTCTTCAACTTTAAATGACAATAAGGTATTCGATACTGCTGACGTACCAAATAATGAGGCTGAACTTAGAATGGCTTACATGAGACAGACTGATGAGTTGAGGTTAGTGAGGCATCAACTTGCAAATAGTCAACTGCGTGTCAAAGAATTAGAAGAACAAATACGAAATCAACAAGAAAAAAGCTTATAATTATTTACTACGTATATAAATTACATACGTAATGTTTACAAAAAAAATGTATACAATATAAGATTATTATAACATTAAGATGATAAATATCATAAATGTTATATATGTTAAATATCTCGCGTTTATCGCGAAGGATATACATGTGAACAAAATTTAGGATTTCAATTCTAATGTAATCAATGTATTATGACTGATGTGTATATGGATGTGTGTAAGTGTACGCGTGCGCGCGTGTGTGATTAATTAACTTGATATTATTTGATCAAAAAGATTTATTGAATTGTATAAGATAATATTTTTATATTTAAATTGTGAAAATTTTTAAAGTACAGACAGCACAGGAATTATTTGATTACTTTTAAGGTTTTTAGCCACATAGCTAAAATAAATGAACATGGAAACTCCAAAGATTTTTCGGCATAACTAATGAACAACGCAATTATAATGAATTTATGCGTTTTTTATCCTTATTTCATGTATATTTTATTTATTTTAATGCAATAATTATATTTATTAACTAAAATCATATATGAACTTCGGAATAAAATTAAATATAATATATAATTAAACTCAAGATGAAAAAAATAAAAATAATTGATGTTTTATAATTATTCATTTTAAATAAAAATATATAAACAAATTCATGGTCATGCAATACTCTTTTAAAAAATCGAATTCTTAATAAACTAGGAAAATTTTTAAAGAATTTCATTCTATTATATAGTCTGCAAGTTGTTCGTATATCGGCATTCAACGAGATAATTTATACTTGATTAAATTAATTTAACACATTTAATAGATTTATGGTAAATTTTTTGTAATTAATTAAATTTCATTATATATATATTCATAATGGTAGCAAATAATATGATAAATAAAATATTTATATTTTAATTTTATTGAAACACGTATGTGGCGCATTTAATTGCTTAAGACTTGTCTGTACTTTTTATTTTCAATTTTTATATATCATAATAAATTAGTAAAGAAATTAATTATTGTTTAAAATCGTATAGTGCTGTAGACTTGTGATTTTTATATAATTAATGTATGCTTATATTTATATATGTTGTAAATTTTCGTAAAATATTAAGTAACAGTAATTTTATAATAGTAAGAAAAAATTACTTTTAATTTGATAAATCGCTATAGAAAGTTTAATATTATTTTTACAATTAATATGAGTCTCACTATAATACAGATACAAAAATAATGTTAAATAACAAATTAAAAAATATTCTCGGACCAAATTAAATAGTATACATCTGTCTAGTAGTGGTTATTAAATTTAAATGTATTTTTAATATTTCATCTACCATATTTCAAGTGAATTGTTATAAAAGCGAGCATAAAATTTATTGATATTCGCGTTTAGAACATACAATACTCCTTTATTAATAGATAAAAAAAACATTTATTCTAGTACAATTATACTAGAACAATATATGTAAGAAAAAGGTTGTTCAACAATTTTATATTAAAACAAAATATATTCATCACCACGGATTAAGCAAATAATGCTTTATTTACGTGAGATCATAACATTCAGTAAATTTGTTCGACAAAAAATTATTTACAAGCACCATCATAATAACTTAAATGCATAGAGTGCCTTTGCAAAATAAAGAAGACAAAAGACAATGTATTTGCGCCTATGGCTATAATTTGGTAAAGAATGTCGAACGAACTGAGCATTTTATAATTACAAATATTTTGTCATTTTTACGTCTATGTATCCTTCACAATTACTGTTAGAACTGACGTAATTAATTCGAGTAGTAGCAATAACATGGGTCAAGGTGCCAAAATTGGCCTTATAAACTAAGAGCAGTTATTTTTTTTATATCGAAACTAAAGGAGTGGCGTATTTGGCCGCTTTATGCAATCATGCCAAAGAAAAATAGTGACATGAAATTATACACAAGGGAAATATATTAAAATGGACATTATTATGACATTATTATACCCGTTTTGCAGATAATTTAACCGTTTGTTGCTGTATCTGCGCAATTACATTTACAAAGCGATAGATATTTATATGACTTTAAAGTTCGTCAATCATTTTTTAATAAAAAAAAACTGACTAAATGAATCAAAAGCATTCGAAATATAAATTATTTGTCTTATTATTCAACCTAATAAATGAACTCCACTTACAATACAAAGATATAAAATAACAGCGGGGAGAGACTAATAATTAATAATTACAAAATTATCACTTAAAAAAAAATCTAGAATAACAATTCACAGTTTTTGGACGGCAATGACAATGGCTTAGGACTAAATACTAAAATGGAGTTAATTCGTTACTGTATTCTATCGTAAAAAGAAAAATCCAAAGCCTATTGCAGACAGAAAAACATTCAGTAACGTTGACGGTAATACGATGGAGGCTGGATTACATCCATTTGAGTTGCATGTAAAAAGGCAGGTACGGTAAGTCAGTTTATCACCGGGTTGCTTTACATAGTCGCAGAAATTTCCCAAGTCCACTGATGAGCAGAGCCGCTTGGTACCAATGCCACCTACAAAGTTTCTACTTTAGTCTATTAATTATTATAAAATTAATCATTACAGGTGCAATCATAACAATTAAATTAGTTGGTCCTTAATATTCAGAGAAGATAATAATATTACATCAATCTTTTTTCCTAAGTCTTTTAGATGTACTAGAGTATTGCCGTATTATTTATTTATTTTTATTATTTATACATATACCTTCCATTCACTCTGAAAGCATCATTCATATACGAAACTATTCATTGTTTAGCTTTATGCTTCATACTTATATTCCGCATCATATCGGTCTACAATCAATAGCACACATTGCTTCTTTCTACCTACAAATACGTATTTAGGACAATTTTAATACAGTTTATGCATACATTATATGATTTATAAATTGATTTTTTGTTATTTATGAATGACAATCTCGTCATTTTTCTACCAATTTAACAGATAAATGCATAATAATAAACAACAATAATAATTAAATTTAAGATATTAAAGAAGCCCTTAAGCAATTGTCATTTTATTATCTTCTTTAAATATATACTCATGCATGAAAATGATATAATTGGCAAATAATTATTTACTACACAATAATCTAACATTACTTAACGATATCAATGCAATATTTAAAAAACAAATACACGAATGTACATAAAGAGAATTTGAAATAAATAGTAACTTTAAAATATTTACTGTTGCTTATGTGCAGTTATACATTACATTAAAAATGTGCTAAGTGAAAAACATTGATTTTTATTTAATTGCTGAATTATGAAAACCTCCATAACGTCCAACAGCTTTGACACAATATCGCGCTTCGAAAACGTAATTGCAATTTTGCGGCTGCATGTGAGCCGTCACCAATTCACTGTTCTCGCACATCCAATTATCAGCCGAAGTACATTGATAGCAATCCAATGTTAACGCTCCAAGCAGATATTAAACAAATTTGTTAGTTATGATTTGAAGCTATAAACATTTATTATTAAAATTATTATCGATAAATATGTACCATACTCTCCATTTTCCACTATTGCATAAAATAAGAACTTGAAATGGCATTTATAATAGTAAGATTCTTTATTAAATCTGTTGCGCAATTAATATTGAAAATCTAAGGAAAATGACATTTTTGCATCTAAAATTGATTTATAAAATTATGCGAAATATATTGACTTATTTGAGATTATTAAATGCTTTTTCAAGCCCTCCGTGATATAGTTAGTTTTTGTATACAATGTTAACCAAAGCCTGCTACCATAAGATTTTTCTATTAAAAATATTTGTTACCCTCGAATCGACCGACGTGCTTAATACAATACTTAGCACCATAAACGTCGTCACAGGATTCGGGTTTGATGTCATAAGCATCTGTGAGAAACTCATTGCACAAAAAGGGTTGTGAACTGTTTGTACTCACACATCGATAACATTCTAGACCATGTGCTATATATATAAAAAAAAAAAAAAAAAAAAAAAAAAAGACACACAAATTAATAAATAAATTCATAAAGTAAAAATTAAAAAGAAAGATTAAATTGTTCGTAAACATTATTAAGAATTATAGTTTTTTTTCAATATCTGTTAATAAATAAAATAAAAGTTGACCAAAAAATATATATTATGTAATATGAAATCTGATTCATTTTCATCTTCATCACAAATTCATCTTCAATGAAATAAGTGGCGATAGCATATTATAAATCTCTTAATACAAGAGCATCCAAGTGTGAATGAACAGATAAAGAGCTTCAAAATTAATTCAGTTATCATTAATTTACGATGAAATTTATAATTAAATTACATTACAATTTTTATTGAGATTAAATCTCACACATGTATACGGATTTTACATGCGATAATATAATCTTAAACACTTTTCACCTAAAATGAATAAAATCAAACAATTATATTGGCCATTGTATCTTTTCCAATGTATTTTTGAATTTCTATTAAACGTTTATAGATTACAGAATTAAATAAAGTAAAATAAGATATTAAAAACAAACAATAATTTGGAAATGGAAATTTTTTTAATTAATTCCAATTAATTTATACATTAAAAACTTATGCGATTAATATTAATGTTCTTTATTATATTAGTATCAAAAAATAAATTTTGATTATTTGCAAACGACATGCAAAGTATGTAAATAGAAAAATTTTATTTGATATTTTTAACAGTATTATTTTATATTCATATTTCTTTGTTAAATAATTTGTGTACTTTAATTAAAATTATCTTTATAAAAAAAAAAAAAAAAAACGAAATTGCTAGTTATTAGAAGAGTAAATAGTTTCCTTAAATTAAATAAAGTTGAATCACTTATTAATTAAGATCCGGTAATTAGTTTTGAAACTAAGTAACTTTAGGACATGTAGAATAATTATAATTAGTTCTGCTTTCCATCATTAAATATTCCGATATTAAAGATAATATTTACTTTAAAAAAATTATAAATAATTTTTTTCAGGGATTACGAAAAAAAAATAAAAATACAATGTAGATATTTACATTATTATCCAAATAAGTAATTTCTTTCAATTATTTATATTTTATAATTTATTTTATAATTAAATTGTTATGTTTTATATAAAGATAATGTTAAATGTATAATAATTTAATATTAATTTAGTTAAGGTACCTTACATTTTAAAAACAGCATTGGAAATTGAGAATAAACGTGCGAAATAATGTTAATATTTTTTTATATTTAAATTAATATTTAATTACGTTAATGTGCTTTTATACAACATTCAAAATAAAATATCTGATCTTATTATTTGAATCGAAATATTAACAACCAAAATTAAGTTACATTTTTTTTCAATATATTAAATAACAGAATATCATGCACATCTATAAATCATTATCTTTCCAAAAATTTTAATAAAGATATAACGTGTCATACAAAAAATACTAATAAAATAGTCATTATGTAAATCAACGCGTTAAAAGTCTTTAATAGCTCTGACATGACAAATAGGTAAATAATATATAATGTAATTATAATGAGATGATTTTTATATAATCTATAAATAAACAATAAATCAATCATTTATAATCTAAATTAATAATTTTTACTGATAAAAACATTGAAAATATCAATATTACATACTTTTATTTTGCTTTAAATATTAATTTAAAACATTAATTAAAAATAATTATTTAAAATAATAATTAAAAATAATGAGACAATTATAAAGTGTAATGATGACTAACTCGACAGGAGACATTATAAATTATACACTAATTTTTGTGAATAAAATTAAACTAACCGAGCATACGTTTTAATCATCATTCTTACATTTGTATTTAATAAATATGTATTAAAATTATTTTATTAAAAAAAATTTTCTTTTTCTTTTACCTATTTTAACATCAATTTATGTATAAATTCAAATATTTGCATTTGTAAAAAATTTTAGTACAATTAATTGTCTTCAATTTTATTGTATGTATATAATAATAATTATTATTTTTATTTGTTCACAGTCTGTTTAGGTCTTTATTTTTATAAATTAATGCAAGTCATGAAATAAATAAGAATACATATCAATCTTTTAATTGTACAAATATCGGTGAAAATAATATTTAATTTAGAAGCAGTTGATGATACTTCATTTGAAATGAATATATATAAATTTTATAGCCATTGAAAATATAATAATTACGTGGTTGCTACGGTAAAGCAGAAACATAGCGATCTGAAAGAGAACGATAAATGTGAATGAAAAGAGACAATAAAGGAGAGAACAGTCAAAGCAAACATCAAAGTAATTGTCATAATTATAAAACGATATTCTATTTTTCATAAATTTCTATAAGTAAATAAAAAATAAATACAAAATGGTATTTACTAGTATTACAATTTTAGACGATAATAATGATTATTAACGATTAATACTTTAAATTTGAGAAACATAATTATTAAATTGAATATTAATGGTAGTGTTAATTTTTCAGCTACATGTTTTTATCACATTTCTCAGGCAAGTAAAAATAATTTAAGGTTAAAAAGTGCTTTCTATTAATTTTCAACTAATCTAACGGATATCGCGAATCGAACGTAACCAACAGCGACGAAAAAAGTAATCGAAATATAAAACAATTTGCTCGTGATTTTCATCTCTAAAAGACTACACTATTGTAGCACACGACCATGCAGGAAACGATAGATTTTTCCATTATCATTCCATTCTTTGAGAAAAATAAATCACCACACAACGATCATGATATACGAGATTCATCATGCCTCGTTTCCCAACGAAAATGAAAAACGAAAGAAAAGGAGAGAAAAGAGAGAGATGGATGATGATCCAGTCGAGTCGCTAGCAGAAATGCTATTAGTACTCGGGCAAAATAACGAGCAACGGACGCGGGAAAAATATCGGGTGGAAAGGCGTGGGTCGGTAGTCGGTGGTCGTTATGTCTGTCGCGACGCGTCGCCTTGCCGTTGGGATCGGCAAGGGCCCCGCCCAAACACCGCTATGACTCACCTGTTTGGAAGGTGAGAGCGAGAAGCGCGAAGAGCGCGAGCCTACGCCCGGCCATCTCTTAAAAGCACTCCGGTGTACTCCACGAGGACGTCGTCCGCGTCGCTGCAGCTGTTGCTCGATGTCAAACTGTCTCTTCGAGCACGAGCTGCGCCGTTGTTCGCGAGCGACTAATGCACGATGCGCCTTGATCTCTCCCCCTCCCTCCCTCCATCCCCCGCACTGCCAAGCCCCCGCTCCGATCTACTTGCGGCGGCCCGATCGCGAGGGAGGGACTGCCGATCAACGAAGGACACCTATCGGCGACTCCTGATTACGTGGCGATAGTTGCCGATAAAAGTTTGTTTCGCCCGACCGGGATCACTAGCCGAACAATTAACGGTATGACGATTTTTTGATCGCACGTTACCTGGTCCTATCAGAGTCTTACGGATGATTAGATACAAATCATCGTTTTGTTATTTAAGGCTCAAAATCTTTCTTATGTTTGAAGAGTTCCTAATGTATCCTTCTAATCGACTGTTAAGTAAAGCGTGAGCACTTATCTTTAATTAATTTTCAAAAAAGAAGACAATTTTTTGTTGATAGCATTAACAAACCAGATTATTTATGCGTAAGTGCTTAAGTACTTAATCGTATTGTAGGTCTCCAATTTTAATGAAACGAAATTTTTAAATTAATATAGTTTGACAATCGTTCATTGTCACCGATATAATAATTCGATTATAAGATTAAAACTTATATAAACTTTCATTCAATTACGGTAATCTTGCGAAAAAGCTTAATTTTTTATTTTATCCTTTTAGTCGAATAGTTCTCTTTTCTATTGAAATGATAATTAAACGAATAATCATTTTCTACGTTGATTTTTAATCCATAATTGTATTACGTAGAAACATCCAGATCTTGTAATATGTTTCATCTGATTTATGTTATTCGAATTATATATATCAACGTTCGAAATTTCTAAACTAAGATGTAAATACGATTATTTGTGAAATTTAATCGTAAACTTAACTATATAATCTTTAACCATTTTAACACACTTTTCATATAAGAAAATTTTCTTCACCTAAACACATGCTAAATGAATGTTAATTTACATAAACGTCGCTTTAAGCTGCTATTTGACATATTAATCAGCATAAATATGATAAAAATCTCATTATAATACATTAAAGCCAATTATGTTCAGCTATGTGCTGATTTAGGAACTCGGAAGATTACCCGTCATGAAATTTATTTAATATTTTATTGATTTTTTAATATTCACTTTAAAATTGATCGTAAAGTATTTAAAAATTTATTAAACGTTCTAATAAAATTTTATATTGATAACTATCTAATTGAAGGTTTTGACTTCTTTAATTTTTTTCAATTAGAATTATAATGATTAATAATATATTGCCTATCGATTAAAAAATTTGATAGACGTAATGAAACCAAATTTTAAAAACCAATTATTAACAAATATTTGTATTTTTTTTAACTAAAACTTAAGAATTTAAGCGATTTTTTTGTTAAAAATTCAAATTCATTTACAGAAAAGGTGCAATATTATTAAATATATCTAATTTAAACGTTAAAACCAAAAGAAATTAATTCATCATTAATTATATGTATTTACATTACTTTTTGTAAGTATAATTGAAACGCCAAAAATTAATGAATCAGTAAATTGTTTATTATGTTTATTATATTTAAAGTGCTAGAAGTAATAGAAAAATGAATTATTTGTTTAAGAAGATTGAAATAATATTGCATAGATAAACATTTATATTATGAAAATTAAAATTAAAAATTATAAAAAAAAGTTTAGATATAAATAAAGTTTTTATTTTGAATACCTAAAGTAAAATACTGATCATGATAACGATAAATATAGGAAATAAAAAAATAAAAATTCAAATTCAAAATCTAAAATTATACTGTATATAATCTATGTAAAGAATTGTATTTTTTATCTTTAAAAATTTTTATTAGATAAATTTTTCTAGAAGGATTTTTTCAATTTTGTTTACAATTTTGTATAATATCGTTATTTGCTAACAAAAACTTTAATTGTGCAATTTTTTTTTCTTTTTTTGAGTGTTTATCAACTTTGTAACATTATTCAATGATGATTCGCCAAATTCCTTTTTAAATTGATGACGTATTTTTGTTAATGCTATTGTTTTTATTTTTTTCGATCCTTGTTTTTTAATCATTGTTGTTTTTGCATAAAACTTTGATTTCTTCGAAGTATTGTTTACAGGAATTTTTTGTTCGATCATCTTGGTTTTATTCATTTTACTTTTTGTTGAATACTTTGGCTTTGCATTTGCTTGAATTTGCTTTTGTATTAAAATGCCTTGTTTAGATTTAGATTTTACGTGCGTTGAAATTAGTTGAGATACAATGGTTTTAGTCTTTAAATTATTTTGTTTACTTTCATTAATATTATTTTGAATATTTCGATTTTTGATCTGAGAATGTCTTTTACGACTTTTTATCTTCCTAACGGTTCCAAAAATATTGGAAGTGCGAAAAACTTCACAAGAATTAGTTGGAAAATTAAGGTTATTTTCCGATATATTTTTTGTACCGGTTTTTTTACCGAAGTCTATCATTTTAACTAATTTATCAACTGTTGACTCTTGAGAAAAATGAAATTGATCACCAGCATTATTCTGTAAATTGAATATGTTGATGATTACAAAAAAAAATTTATTCTATGTACAAAACTACCGCAAACAAGAAGGATAACAATGAAACAAATCAATATATATAAAAATATTATATTTGTCAACACTATGGCTACAAAATAGTATAAATTATATTTTAATGCGTACGTTCATATATACATTAGTGTATATAGAAAATTGCTATTGATTTAGAATTTATTATTATACATTTTGCATATATACATAAACACATGCATACGTACTTGCATACAACATATATATAAATATACATATATATATATACATACACATAATTTATATATATGCACGCACATATAGTGAAAATAATACATTAAACATATTTTTAATATTTACAAATTTTTTTTGAGTTTTTGAACACATCAAATTTTCAGTCAATTGCATTTTGTTATAATAAACAAAGTGTTAAAAATATAAAAAAATGTTAACTATTTATTATGCTTATTATGTTAATGATACTAAGCTACAGACTTTTTAATTATTTACAAATATAAATAATATTTGAAAATAAACTTTAATATCATATTCCGAAAATAACTTAAATGAAATTTATATAAATCTTATAAAATGTGTTATTTCACATCAACACTAAAATTGGATTTATTCCATTTTTATCCACAATTTTTGGAATAAAATGTTTTTGTTCAAATTAATTATAAAAGTCTCAAAGCCATATTTCATATAATAAATTTTAATTTTAAATTATTTATACTAATATTAAAAATAATATTAAAGTGAAAATAATAATAAGTAGTAAATGTCATTATTGTTAGCATATAATATCTAATAAGTCATTAATATAGCTATCATTACCATATGTAAGCTGTAAGCTGTTGATTTACAATTTTTAACTTTATATTTTTAATGAAAATTAATTCAGATATAAGTTATTGTTTTGCTAGATAAAAAAATAATAATCGTTTAGTTTTGATTTATCATATATCATATAGAATTAACAAAATATAATATCTGATAATTTGTTTTATGTAATATACAATTTTAAAGTGTAAAACTTTTTTTATAAATAACCACAAGGAAGCCCTTGACACAAGAAATATGAAAACTAATTCTTGAATTTATGAAATACATATTAACTAATGAGTATCATTGTTTTAAAAAATTTTTACCTTAAATTATACATAATTACAGATTATTTTACTGCAGATCTTGTAAATATTAAAATTTTTAATTTATTAATTAATTTCTATTAAAAACAGTTATTTCAACTTGATTCGATTAATTATAATAAATAATCTTTAATTATAATTCTATAACTGTATAAATTTTATTATTTAAAATTATTTAAATAATATATAATTAAACTTTTCAACTTGATTTATAAAATGTAATAAGTAATTTTACACTTTGGCTGTATAAAAATTAATTTTTTTTTTAAAATCAATGTTCCATACATATTAATGCATTAATGAATATTAAATGGTGGCCATAAGGCACAAAATTGGCTTAATAATTTGGTCAGCATAGGACGCATTGTCTTATTTCATCATTTGTAACATCATTAACACCAATAGTATCGTTTTCTGTATCAGAAAGATTTACCTTATGCAAAGGTTTACTCATTGTTGCTTGGTAATTAGAAGCAGATATCAATTTTAAATATGCTTGAAGAGCTTTTAATGAACGATAGTGACTATTTGGTATTCTGCTATTAGGATTATTACCAGTCATGTCAAGAATTGATGGTCCAAGAGCTGCTCCAACCTGTTTATTAAGATTAAAATTTACGTTTTTTAATTATTTAATAAATTAACCAGGAAGAATTATTGCTTACTTCTTCAAAGACCATTGGAGTATACTTAGGTGGTACAAATAATTGGTTGTGACACTTTTGTAATCCTTCTTTAATTCTTGGAGGAATAGTATTAACTAATCGACCAGTATTGTAATTACATTCCAAAGTGTAACTGTAGATCATACCAGTTAACTTATATACAGCCACTCGACCCGAACCTTCGCGAGATAGACCATCCCGTTTATCACTATATCATTTATTTTCATACATTTTTGAAAATTATTAGTATTTTTATTAATATTTTAATGTAAGCATTTAATTATGTATACATACATTAAGTACATATTTTTTTCAGCAAAATTACATGATGTAAAGTGAAAATTAGGATTGTTCAAAGACATCAATTTGGGTAATAGCATGCAATCTGCTGCTTCTTCTGGATCATTAAAATGGTTACCATACATAAAAATTCCTTTTTTTGATGCATGACCATGAAAATCAATATATAAAAATATTCCAGAATCATTTGAAGATTGTTTAACATTTCCAGTTGAACTTATTGTCATACCCTCGATATTTCCCACGTTATCAGAACAATTCGATTGATTTTCTAGGCATTCTTAATTATTTAAATTAGAATAAATTATTGTTTTTGCATCATAAATTTTTTTAATTGTTATTATTTTTTGTATCAAAACTTACGCATTGATTTTTCTGCGACTGGGGCTAAATAATTTTGTATATGATTTCCATGCTCTGATGATTTCTGGTTTTCATCATAAGATATTGTATTTACCTATGAATAAATTCATAATTAATAATTATACACTGTTTCAAACATACATATATATATATATATATATATATATATATATATATAGAGCTTAAAATAAATGTCACCTTTTTAAAAGTTTTATCTTCTTTTGGATTACTATTAATACAACTGGTAGAATTGTAAGTACCTATATTTTTCTTGTTTATACTTTCTGGAACTGGATCATCTAGCAAACTGTATCCATTATGATAATACCTAAAATGTATTACAATGATAAAAAAAAAAATTTTTGTATTACATTAATTAAAATCAAAACCTTAGTAGGGTTTTTGCTGCATATATTGTTGGATGTTCAGACTTTGATGGATTTAAATACAATCGATTGAGATTAACGCCTTTCGTATCCATACGATAATAGCCATGAGATACACCATCTGGATTAAGCATTGGTATTAATTTAAAAACATAAAGACGACGAAGAATAATTGCTATTGGTTCTTCTCGATTTAATATGAAATTTAAAAAGCCATTTAAAACAAAACTGGATGGTGTTTCCCCAGGATGAACTCTTGCACTCAAAAATATGACCTAAAAGAATTATAATGATATGAGGGATCTATTTAATGAATATTATATATTAACCTTAAGAAAAAATTACTTTTTTATCTTTAAATTTATAAGGTCTTTTTTCATCTTGCTCTGGATATAAGCCTTTGATTTTAGCTTCTCTTTCTGGTAATATATTATAAAAAGAACTTATTGTCAAAACATCTAGTCTTCGTCCTTCTAAAGATTTTATTGCACATTCCTTGTGGTAATAAATATCATCGGCAACATTTCCTATTCGCTTTAACATTTTTGTATCTATTCTCTTTAAATAATTTTGCAAGTCTGTATATGAAAATGGATATGTAAATGCAAAATAAGTAATTGCGTTAGAATTTTCTGATGTTTTATAAATAAATGATAATATAAATTCATTGCTTTTTTCATCTCCCTGTAATAATTAATAATTGTATTAATATTTATTTAAATCAATAAATTAGTGAGAAAAAATATATATTTACTGAAATAGTAGGCTTTTCTTTTATCCTTTCCCAATGGGGATGTCCTGGTATTACTTTATAAACAGGGGACATTCCTTGGTTAAACATCTTCAGCTGTTTGTTCAAATTAACTAAGTTAAGTTTAACATAGATTCCTGGTATTGCCGATTTAATACCAAAATAAAACCAAGTTCTATTATTATTTTGGAACTCTGTACCTTGGCAATCTTGTTTTGTCCAAAGATTAAATTCATCGCTAGGGCATTCACTTTGTGATTTATTTTTGATAGTTTTGTTATTTTCACTTTTTTCTGCTAAATAAACATTTATTGTTCGGATCAAAATGCTTATTTAAATCATTTGTTAAAAAAAATTTTAATTCTTACTATTATCAGCCTTGCTATTATCAACTTTTTCAACCTTTGCAAGATTTGCAGAATCAAAGTTATTAAAAAATATAAAATCTCCACATTCTATGTTCTCTTCCATACTTACTAAATTTTCAAATTATCTGAAAAATATTAACCTCATTTACATTCTCGCTCTTTATGCGAAAAAATTAAAATCAATTATATAACTAACGTACTTGGATATCAAATATGCATAAAACGAAAATATTATTCTTAATTTACATTTGACTAGCATTACATTATAATATAATTAAACTTTTAATAAAAAATCGTAAATCAAAAACATGGTTTTATATAATCTTTGTGAGTGCTCTCTTGATGATAAAAGAGCCAACGATCCATTTTGCTTATCGACGTTATATTTTATAAAATTAAAAAAATTAACTTTTCTTAACATATTTTTATTTTATTGTTTTTTCTGGAATTATTATTGTGGACGAGTCCATGTCTTGGACCAAAGTGACGCCAGCCTGAGACTTACGACATGAACGACGGTTCGTTTGTTGTGCACTGCAGCGCTACCGATTATGCTTATGTGCCATATCTATATCATTTGCCCTGTATCGCTGTTTTTCTTTAAAAAAAAAAAAAAAAAAAAAAAAAAAAAAAAATAACGATATACGAATTTACGAATTTCGACTTTCATGCACAGAAATGTTTTTTATAAGATTATTAAGGTAACTTGGATGTAATTCCTTATGTATTATGGAAATCGCTAGATTTTCATAAAAACATATTTTGCCTTCTAGTAGTCATAATACATTTCAAAATTTAGAATTGGAAAACTTAAATGGTAATATAATACCAACTAGCTAATCACATAGTATGGCTTTATTCTAATTCCATACCGAAATAATAAAATAATATAAACTTTTGGCTCTATATTACCTAATTAAAGATGTTATTAAATATAAAATAGTAACATCAATTTCTAGCACAAATAATATATCTATAAAAAACAATTATCATTTAATTTTTTTTTCAGCAGTTTAACAAGTCTTATGATTGGAAGATACATATAGTTGAAGGCCCATATAATCAATGGTCGCAAAATGTTGAACACTCCAACTTCCTCTAGCTGTGCGATGTAGTATACCGCCAATTACTCGTATACCTGTTCCGACTCTCTCTCTCTCTCTCTCTCTCTCTCGAAACATTATAATGCATTTTTATATTTTTATACGAATACCGGTTCCAAATTATATTATTCCATCTTATACAACAATTATAAAATTGTCAATTTATATGTTTTTAAGATGAAGATGAAGATATGTTATTGTTATGGTTTTTATCCACGTTTTAAAACTCCAAAAGTGAGATTGAATCTCAGTTTAAACACAAATATTCTATCATCGGTTCTATCATCAACGTTCCCGACTCAGTTGTCTCACAACCAAAGCATCATGATGTAGTTGATAACGTTGAAGCACTCGTACTTGCTCGCATTTTTGTATCAATTGCATAAAAAAATCATAATATTTATAAAGTAAATTTTGCACTTTGCAAGTGCACTTTGCAAGTCAAACACTGTATTCGAATGCAATCCCAATTTGATTCGAACTTGTTGAGATCTGCGTCTTTAAACAGGTTGCGTTTGATCCCTGCACTTTAATAAGCGAATATAACTTCATTATTGGTTTTGACATAACAGGAAGATTATGTCTGTGCTCTGTTTGATGATCGGTGTTGCTGCATGTTTGCGGCCATTAAAAGGCAAAATGAAGATGATGGAAGTCGTTGATATTAACATAAAGCTGGATGCGGTGTATACTCCACATACACTGATAAGCTCTATGGAGATGCTAATACTTTCAACATTTTTCCACATATACCCGTCCTATCTGCCTAATTTCTGTTCGGTACAACAACTTTACAACAACCCAGGCCACTTTCTTCCGTTTTAAGAAAGAATCCACATAATACGTACGAGACTTCTACTTTACACCGCAAAATATGCACACACCGACAGGATAGTTAGTAATAGTTAACAACATTTTTCACATGCGAGCACCCTTTGCACTACCGGTAATCGTATTTTATAGTACGAATTTTTGCTTAATCAAACGGCGTAGATTTATCGCAACGCCGATCCCTTGATTAATGTAATAGCTGACTGAGTACGGAAGTTCAACTTTCATTGAAAAGTTGATAAAATTGATTCCGTACTATATGTTTGATGCTGTCATATGTTAATGTTGATCACATGTTAATCAAAGCTCTTTTGGTAATTATTCATACTACAAATCCCCGATGCTTTTTGATATTCAATAGATTTTAATGTAATTCGTGTACTCGATGCATGATATTTTTTTCTAAAGAAATACATTGTAACAAAATTAATAAACAATAAAAATAAACATTTTAACATTTTTAAATCTAACACTGTTTAAATATAATTTCATCTAGAAATTATTCTTAAAAATTTTGTTATAATTCAAATTAAATGAAACTCTCCAACAAAAAACAATTATTTTTATTATATAAATAAATTTTGTATATAATAAACAGCATCTTCGTTACGTTGTTTTATTATTTTATTAACATTATAAAATTTTAAATTCCCGCTAAATAACAAAATGATCGATAAAACGGTGAAGTCAGTAAGAAGTCAAAAGAGCGATAAAAACATTTATTAAAAATATATTTTTTTATTCAGTATATTAAGTTATTGAATTTTTAAAACTTATAATGAAAATTAAAAGTCACTAAAATATTAGAGTTAAAAATTTTTATTCTTACTATTCTCTCTTTTACAATTATGTGATATTGTCATTTACGTAGTACTTCCTTTTTCTTCTCGCATGGCAGATTAGCTCGAGAAATTCATGATACAACTGTTGGTGTAATTGACTTTCTATAATATATCTCAATCATGCCCAAGAATAAAGGTAAATATATTATTTATATTATTTAAATATCATTGTGGTTTAATCTCGAAATGTAATATAAATCTATGTTCTTATTATTTATGTAAACTGATATTGACGTTAACCATAAACATATATTGTATATTAGATTATAAACAGAGTTTATTTTTTAATATATTTTATTATGCTATTAATATTTTTGCATTAATTCACTAGGAAAGGGAGGTAAAAATAGGAGGAGAGGAAAGAATGAGAATGAAACAGAAAAGAGAGAATTGGTTTTCAAAGAAGATGGTCAAGGTGAGATACATAATAAATCTTTTTGTGTGACCATGAATCCAAAATTTATTGCATTTTCATGAGATTCATTAGGAAACATTTAATATTAGGTGATAAATGAGTAAAGTTTTGTGTTTTTGTATGTAGAATATGCACAAGTTACCAAAATGCTTGGAAATGGACGTTTAGAAGCAATGTGTTTTGATGGAGTAAAACGATTGTGTCATATTCGAGGAAAGCTTCGTAAAAAAGTGTGGATTAATCAAGGTGACATTATTCTTATTGGTTTACGTGATTATCAGGATGCTAAGGCAGACGTTATATTAAAGTACACTGCAGATGAAGCAAGAAATTTAAAGACCTACGGAGAATTCCCAGAAACTGGTATATATAATTCTAATTTTTTATTTTTCACGGAACTTATATTTTAACTACACACATATGTACATAATGATGCATTTGTTACAGTCCGTATAAACGATACAGTCACCTTCGTAGAAGATGGTTTTGATGAAGATATTGAGTTTGGTGATGAAATTAGCGATGATGATGAAGATGATGTGGACAATGTAAGTATTAAAATTGTTTTTTAATGAAAAAATAATGGAGTAATGTAACATATATTATTTCTAACCATTTTTATTAATTTATTCCAGATGTGATGATTTATAATTTTAAAAATATATAGAATGTAATATCAGAAGTATATTAACTACTATGTGAAAATGCTAAACCATTTGCTATTCATATATAACTTATATCAAATGGTCTTTATCATTTATTTGAAATAAATTGCTTCAAGTTTTTCTAGATTCAAGTTATAGTCTTGTCAATGAAAGATCTTGTTTTCGAAGTTAATTCCATTGAAAAATAGATACTGGTTATTTTATTATGTGAATATTAAACTTATGTTACTTTTGCTCTAAGTGAGGTGACCATATTTCTGTCAAAGCGTGGTTAATAGCTTTGATTATAAGATGTAAGAAAGTTATTTGTACAATTATAGCGTAAAAACGATCAATTTTACGTTCACAATTTTTAAAAGTTTTGAAATTCAATTTGAATTATTTTGCAAAAATTATTGTATGGTGTATCAGTTAAAATAACTGAAATCAATAAAAAAACTTAAATATTATTTTGTTAATTTATTATTTTTTAAATGCAAGATTGAAGTGATTATATGATTGGATAAATATGGAATGAAATTGTGACAGAACAAAAAATTCATTGTGTATATAAGAAATATTTTTAAATCTTGGTCATTTGTTTTAAAAGCTTTATAATTGAAGGTCATTTATAACAAACATCAAGGTGATTATAGATATATACTATAAATTCTTTGGTCACGATCCAAGTATTTTCAATTATTGATTATGTTTTATTTGTTAGTTTTGTAGATTAAAATTAATTTTATTTATCTAATTGAAGTTTTGTATTTATAATAATATATAATTAACAATAAATATCAGAATACTCAGAAAAAAGTTATTTATTTTTTCTTTATTTAATAAATTTACTTAATAAACCTTAATCAACAATATATGATCTTTAAATATCTAAAGTATACAATTTTTATAAATTCAAATAGTTTTATTAGTAAACGTTGAAATTAAAAACCAGCAAATGTTAAAATTTATTTTTAAATATTATCTTCATTATATATAATTATATATAATTATACTTCACTAATTTTTTAATTTTAAACGTATGTCGATTAATTAACACATCAAATTTAAATAAAAATATATTAGAAAGTTAGATGATTAAAGCGATAACAAAATAATGGAATAATCAAAATTTTTATCTCTGACATACCATAAGAAGGTTAATAAAATATTAGTTTTAACATAGAATATAGAATAACAAGAGTAAAATTGAATAAAATTTTTTTTTTTTTTTTTATTATTCTTAAGCAAACATTTACATAACAAATTTTTGTAATTGGCAAAACTTTCTACAAAGTATAAGTTTTAAAGCTTACATTATTTACCTTTTATCTATAATATACAAACCAATGATATGATTTAATGAAGTAATACAGCTTTTTTGCAGTATTTGTGAACAATCGGTTGATTTACTTTATGCACCACTCATAAGACTACACAATAACTGTCGCAGTTAAATTCAATAATGATATCAGCTGGATAACTGGTATGGTATTGCATCATAATTATTAAAAACAATTGAAAAATTTCGTCATTAAAATTGTTTTTAATATTTTTTTTTTAAATAAAAAATTTTTTACATATATTCTGTTTTCAGTGTGATATAATTAATTCAACGTGTGAACATAAAATATAAAAAAGTATTTTATTACTTCATTTTAAACTCTAATAATCCGACGATTAATTATATAGATTATAAAAATTATCTATTCGAAAGTAAGTTAATTATTGTTAGGAGAAGTTCTATCTAAATATTCTATATGGATTAAACGAATCATGTCACGCTTCAGTGAAAATACCATCGTCGGCCCATTGAACATAAACTTTTCCTATAATCAAGAATTTTTATAAATAGTTGTATAAAAATATTTTTAATGCTTCTAATAATTATTGAAAAAAAGACATTGTTAGTTCTAGATGAAATGGGTAATTTAATAATCATTTTCATAATAATATAAATAATATAAATAATACTTACCGTATCGCGAATTATTAATATACGAAATAAAATAAAATTAAAGATATTCTTTGCACTACCCTTTGTGATTTATACTTTTTTGTAATTTTTAAGTATTCTTTTAGATATATTTTTAAATAGATTGAAAATATTTTAGTTTCTAAGCTATATCGCATTGCACAGCTATCGTTTGTCTTTTTATTACAAATAAATAAATAATTTTTTGTTATCTCTAACTATTTTTTAAGCTTTCCATTCATTATTGAACAATGACTTATTAAATAATGATTTTTGTTATTCCATCATTTATAACGATTGTTTAGAAAATTAAAAATATTAATTCAAAATGTTCAACGATATATGATATTATTGCAATTATATTGTTAAAACCTGCTTGAGGATTCATAATTTGTTACTAAAATATTAGATACAAATAAATTAAACAAATTGACCGTTGCAAATGAAAAAGTATCCAAATTGTATTTATAATAAAAATACTTGTCTGTAAAGAATGAATTATGCAAATGAAATAACATCATTGTAGTTCAAACTTTAATCGTGTTCCTATATTTAGAAGACAGCGAAGAATTCAATTTTTTAAATTTGAATTGTCATACATAATAGATGAATAATAAATTATAAATATTATTAATAAATATTATAAATATTTCATCAATAATAAATGCCTTTGAAATTTACTTTAATACAAAAGGAAAAAGAAAAACATTAAAATTTTATATGCAATTTTTAGATCAAAGTAGGGGAGAAAATAGTTATACGAGAGAGAGAGAAAATATACGAATATCTCTTACAAAGTTTCTTCTACAGCTACATCTCGATGAATGATCTACACCGCATATAACAGAAACTTTCTTATAAACAAAATTGATATCGCAGTGTTGAGTCTTTTTAATGTGGCATGACGAGTTGAAAGAAAATAAAATTAATATATTATAGATGAGAAGGCGTTGTTTTGTGTGTTACATATTGAAATACGTATTAGTAGAAGCATTTTTAAGACTTTATTAGTATCATGTGATTGTGCCTTTGGTCCTTAGTTTGGGCGGGCTCTAGGCAAGTCTATTTTGAATGCAGCACAGTGGACATTATACATTATAATTTATAAATTTTGAATTTGTAGATATAATTCATTTTAATATAATATCTTGTATATTAATATAATATCTTTATACTAGAAGATTTCTAAAGATAATTTTATATTTCGTACGTTATTTTTCCTCTCGTTAATATCGCGATTTTGTCAATTACTTGACATTGTTACATTAAAAGCTAACGTCTCTTACGATATAAAGTCAAATATTCTTAATCCTTCAAGGTCATCAAAATTGTTAATTTTCTTAATTATATCCAACATTAAATATATCCAATTTTCAGCATCAAGAGATTAAAAGTTTAACATTTAAAAAACAATCACCTTATCTCCATCGTTCTATAAATAATAAAAATATTCACCATGCCATAAAATTGCATAATTATTACAATAGCAAAATCGTACATGTATATATATATATATATATATATATATATATATATATATATATATATAATTTATGACTAAAAGTAATTATAAATATACACAATGAAAAAGATTGTTAGGCATATACCATTAAATAAGTCAAATGTACATAATTATTCGTCGCTTCGATCGTTAAAAACACGATGCCTTGCCATTGCCTCAAATCAGAAATCTGCAATTATAATCATAGCAATATAGTTAAATGATAAATAGGATCTCTATTTATTGTGCTTTATTTTTATGCTTTTTTGCTTTGTGGAATGGCAAGTTTGCATACATATATAATTGCTCAACGCTTTTCTCTTAGAAACATTATACGATTGCGCGGGAAAGCATAATATATAATCTTCGTTTTTTTTATTTCGTTCACCGAAAGCCGAAGCTCATAATAGAATCTTAAAGTCACAAATTAACAACGATCGTCCGTACGTCGATTACAATTGTCATTAAATCATCGAATCGACTTTATAGTACTCGATTCAAATGTTATGTGTTATAAGTTTGATTCTGTTTACAACTTGATTCTAGTACTACAATTCTTTTTAACGTTTCAGCACTCTTCGTCGTTTCATCCCTTTATTCTCTGTATATTTTATGTGTTTTATTTTGTGTTTTTGTTTGTTTTTTATTTTTTGTTTTTTGTTTTGTTTTTTGACTTTCATTGCTTTTATTCGAATGAAACGTTACATGGACGGGCTGACGTAGTGGGAGACTAGCGTAGCAAAGCTAGTCAAACTAGCTATAAGTTATCGTCGCGCGAACAAATAAGGCTAGAGAGCAGGACAGGGCAACGAGAAAAGCTTGTTTATTAACTTTGTGGATAAAACTGTAATATTTTTTTGGTTTTTGTGGCATTTTTTACTCATTTACAAAGTAATAAACGACTCTAGGCCAAAATTAGTCATTCCTGTCTACATTCGTGGTAACACCACGCCATAATATTTTATTTATATATAATATATGCCAAGAGAACGAAATTTCATAGGCGCAATTACAAATTTTGTCCTTCCGTTCGTCAATGCATATTATATTACACACAAGCACACACCCTCGCGCGCATACACACACATGCGCGCGCATGCACACAGGCCCCTACATACATAAGCTCGCTCGCGCACACACACACGCACACACTTATATACATTTGAATGTATATGTTGGTGTGTATGCACGTGCTTATGTATGTATGCATGTGCGCGGGCGCGTGTGTACGCATATTGATTTATTTGTTTGTTTGTTTGTTTGTTTGTTTGTTTGTTTGTTTGTTTGTTTGTTTGTTTGTTTGTTTGTTTGTTTGTTTGTTTGTTTGTTTGTTTGTTTGTCTTTTGTTTGTTTGTTTGTTTGTTTGTTTGTTTGTTTGTTTGTTTATTTATTCTATGTATAAAGCGTTCCTTATTCATTTAGCTGCGATTTTCGGAGATACATCTTCATTGGGCCTTTCGCTCCTCCGCCATGAATTGATCGACAATCTTTTTCACTGACTCGTGCAGATTGTCGCTATCTCCAGTATCCTCACCCGTTACAGGCACCGAACTCGTAATTGTTCTCGTAACTCTCATTATTCTATGAACAGAAATAAAATCACATTTATACGTCGTTAATGATAATTATGTAATTTTATTCATAAACATAACATAAAACTTTAGTAGCCTTATTTTTGTCGATTATTTAAGCGTCTTCTTGCCAGAATATCTAAAAAAAAACTTTCCACGTAAGTTTAAAATTCAATATAAGTCACTTAATATTACTTAGGCAATCAATAAGATTAAAGATAATTTTTATATTGAATTAAATGCAAGTTAAAAGTTATATATATATTTTTTTTTTTTCATTTTACAGTAAGAATGCTAATTATTTAGTGTAAGAAAATTTATTTAAAAAACATTTGCGTCAATAAAAATAATAATAATAATTCATATGAAATTGAAGTATTACCTTTCATGTGTTTCAGGACTGGTTTCGGTTGTAATTGTTTCCATGAAAGTTGGCTCGCTTTGTTGTAAAAAGTCATTGTCTGTATAAAAAAAAAAAAAAACAAGCACAAAGATCAAATACAAACTAGTGAGAAAAATCCTTTACCTTTCAAGTGCTGATGTATTTTACGAAATATAAACAAATACGCAAAATAAATGTATTTATATATCAATATTAAATTATTCCATTCATTTAGACGTACTATATATGTCAATTTTACATCATGCCCATACAAGGGTTTGGTACTAGACACATATAAAAAAATTAACAACATTACTAAACATTTGACAATGCAAATCGTACGCATTATGCTTTACTCAATTAGCCAAGTTTAAATGCAATCTACGCAAGTTTTATATGTAATACTCTATATTTTTATTAAAAATAAAGTATAAATTTACTTTATTTTGAAGCTTATTAAATAAAGCTTTTCCTTCGATAAAAAAAAAAACAACAAACAAAAATAAATAAAAACATATTTCGATTATTACATATTACAAATATAAAAATTTTATTTCATTATTACAAGTTATTATTGATATGAATAATATAGATTATCAATGTATAAGATATTACTAAAGATGAAATGAAAATGTATGATGATGAAGTATCTAAGTTTTCAAAGTAGGATCTCTGTTTTTTTACAAGACAGAAAAACTTACTTTGTTCGAAGGATCGCTTGTAGCTTTCGTTTTTTTTTTCTTTTTTTTTTCTTTTTACCTTTGAACGTACAATTTCTTTTCTTTTATATATATATATAATATAATATAATATAAAAATAAGATACCAGTGCTACACGCAGCGAGCTTGTGAGATATAAATGACAAAAGCTGTCGAATATATAAGTAAAGCATTTTAGCAATTATTTAAATATTCCCGGATTTAATATAGCTAACTTGTATTTGCGAAGACATAGCCTTCAGTCTGATAAATAATAACAATATATCGCATTAAGTTAGTATTTTTCATATGTAAAGAGGTAATGATGAAATAAAATGCAGCTTTCTTTTATAAAATAAATTCCATTAAATAGAACTACCAGATTAGTATTGTTAGACGAACATTAGGCAGTAAAGTTGTACTTTTATCTATAAGACTCCATATTATAAATGTAATTTACAAAGTGAAATAACGTTTTGGTTAACGTGTATGCATTATTAAAATTAAATATTCCACAATTTAATACATTCGCCTAATAATCCTAAGAATGTCTACAATCAACTTTGTCGTTGGTCCCTCTACGTTTTAGCTTTATCTTTATTTTGTTAAAAAAAAAAAATATCGTGATTATTAGAAGAATATTATTGGGAATTAGAAGTCGTGGATATAATATTATTGTGTATATTGTATGCGCCAACTACAATGTCAAAATACGAATTCGCCAAGAGAGTTAAAGTAAGAGAATTTATAAAAATATACGAAACTGCTTCCCATGCTAATTTAATATAAATTTTATACCATCATGCACTACGTTTGATTATCCATACATACTTATATACAAAATATACAGTCTGATGCATCAGAAAAAGAAAGCTTGTTTGCTATTTTATATATTATATTGTTAACTCTTACCTTTCAATATGATTGATTATATTGTAATTAAGCTATATTACGATTTAAAGTAATTGGTAAATAATTCACGTACCCAGTATCCATTACGGAATGACTAGAAAAGATGCTGGTGACATTTTGAAAAGTTTCTGGCTCCAGAACAAAAAGTACAGCTAGTAGGGCCACCAAAAGTGAAACAGATGCAATCATCCCATACGTGCATCTGGAATTTTTATTCTCCTTTCCAGATATTGATCCTAGAATCGCTTTAACGTGACCATTTTGTCGACTTGAATTCTCTGATCCTATACAAGTACGTTGTTCTGCCACGTAAATATCATTCTTCTTATAATTTTCTCAAAATTTTCAATAATTTCACGGTAATTTCGGATTGATAATTGACCATACAATAAAAAGAAATGCTCAGTTCAGTTATTTCAGAAGGAAAATGTTATATATCATCAAAGTAAGAGAACTGTCAATCCGAAAGATTCAAAAAGCGCACACAGGAATGATGAATGATGATATGCTGCACCAGAAGCGCCCCTCATATATTGGAAGAGTCCCCGAATTTTCCCAGCAAGAAGGCTTCGTAGAATTGATACATGAACTTCAACGCAAAACAAAACAATGTGACGCCTAATGTGACACACCCGACGCACCTGCGATCAACCAACGTTGAAAAAAAAAACCAGATTCTTCGATAGTAATAAAAATCACATAAAGTGCTGATAAATAATATCAGCTTGTACAAGCTTTGTTTTTCTGTTGGCTTCGTAATAATTCATTTAACCAACGCCATCAATTTGGAGAATTTTACAATAGCTATTCTTATATTATAACAATTACTGGAATTGATGGAAATTTATGCCAGACTACACTTTACTAATTCTATATTACAAAGTATACAAATTTTATTACATTAACTACTATCGAAAGAGTTTCTGTTAATAATAGTTTATAACATGCAAAGCTTTGACCAAGTTTAGTAAAGTACCTTAAGCTTGTTATATGCAATACTTAAAAGGCATAGTAGCTCAAGCTTATACAAACTTTATTAGCTAAAATTGTTCATTTTGGATATTAAATATTTTCTATTAAAGCAGGATCGTAGGCATTATTATTATTATTATTATTAAAAATTTTAAGCCACCAAACAAACACAATGCAATGGTTATTTATATTATAACGTACATTTATGCGATGATATCTTACGGATTAGCGGGACATATACATTGCTTACTTATAACATTAGCTGTGAGTGAGGTACCTTGATCATCCTCCATTGGGGAAAGTTCAGCCCCTTCGTGCAGTGCAACATCTGAACCACTGGAGCTTCCATAACTGCGCCTCTTATTCGGAGATTTTCTTCTATAATGAGAAGAACCATCGCTATCTGTATCGCTAATTGTTCCCTGGATCGAGCCATTTTTAACATAGTTATCATCTGTATACGAAACTGGCGAAATGTCTACCGGAAATTGAGTTTCCCACAACTCTGCCGAGATACTCGCCTCTCCAGAGCTACTCATCTTTCCCCAAGATTCCTGCTTATCGTCCGAAAAATATTTTTTAGTTCCTGTTTCGGTGATCGTTCTATTCGACGTTCTATCTATATTGGGATCTCTTGCACCTTCGAAGTCACAAGTGTCTTCTGATCTTTCATTAGTCGATGATTTCATAACGTATGAAGAAACTTGGTTACATCGATCCGCACTTTCATTCATTCGATTATCTTGATTGGAAAGCAATTCGCGCTGTTGTGTTTCGTATAAATCAGAATAATTCGTCATATTATCGTTTAAAATCTCCTCTCTCTCAGGCACTTTTGTTCTTATACTGTCAGTACCGACAATTTCTTTCATAAATTTATTGTCAATAATCAGAGCCTCTTTTTTAGTGGGAGATTTATACAATTGTTTCTTTAGCTCCGTAACTGTCGACGGGTTTTCCAAATGTTTCTGTAAAGTCTCATTCTTCAAATCTAATTTCAAGCCACTTATGTTTAATGATGTCTTGATTGTAGTAGATTGTCGAGGTACAGGAACAGGGTGCTTTGTAGAAGTTGAAGAAACATGCCTCTCTACAGTTCCATCAATCTCAGCCGAATCATGCCCTGACCCATCCAAAAGGACATGGACAAGAACAGGAGCAAGGACATAAAGCACATTGATACACACTAAAAATGTTAATTCTAGCCCATCTGCAAAGGGGCTCAAAAACAGAACGAAATCTGTTTTGAAAATTCTATGTCTAAAGTGTGATTTTTCAAACAATGAATGAACTAGAAAGAAGGATTGAATATCATGAATCTATGTAAGTCGAGTTTAAATTAGTAAATATGAACAAATTGTTAGGATTAATCATTAAAAACACTTAATGAGTTATGTCTAGATGTTTGCATGTTGCTGTTTTTTAAAAAAAAATTTTTTTTTGTTATATATATATATATATATATATATCAAAAGGTACGCAGAAAGGCTCATTTAATGAAATACTGAAAATTTATTGAAAAATATATCTTTAAATATTATGCGGTAAAGTAAATTTACTTATAAAGTATTTGAATTCGCTACGTTAATGACGTATAATCATTAGATGAAGTTAATTAGTTTACTACGGTACTAACGCCTTAACCGAGTACCTTTTGAATAAAGTGACATACAATAAAGTTAGTGTAGGAAGCGTCAGCATGTGCCAACTATAGAAGATAAAGCTAAATATAACCGAGGGCACCAAAATATGAATTTAATATGACGTATTAAACATACTGATCCTTCGACCTAAATCAGTTTTGTGTTTCCATCATGACAGATGATTTGATGTATCGTTTATAATAAATATATCACCTGTTTGATTTAGCGAACGTGCATGATCAGTTAGGAGTTGTGCCCGTTTGGTTGCTTCCTGCGTAATATCTGTAATACACAAACAAGCCACATTATTTTCACTGGCAGTGATTATTGTAACATCAAAAGCAGTGATTAACAGATATTAGGATGAATGATGTTTCCCTGCATGGCATATCTTGTATAATGCTTCACTAGACCGTGGCTTCCTGTTAATTTGAATGAAATTATTACTTACTTTAAAATATTTGAATTTGTGATGTTTATGTTTAGCTAAATAATAAAGAATAGATAGGGGAAAAATAATATGTAAAATTTGTCAAAAAAGAAAATTGTGATAAAGGCGTATCATTTCATAATTGATTTTCCAACTCTGGCCGATAGGTGCGCGAAACATCACGAAAACCTGGAATCATGCATCAAACTCAGGTAAAAAAAAGCTGTTAAAATTATAGTCACAAAAGTCGTTACAATATATTGTGTTTTGTGTGACATAAAAACTAATGAAAAGACGCTAGATATGAAATTGGGATTTTCGGATTTTGAAAATCAAGACCTGTCTTTAATCTTGGACATTTATAACATGTTTATAATGTCTTGATCTTAATTAAAGAGCGATGATCAAGATTAAAGAAGTTATTAGTCATTGTTAAAAATGAAAATACAGTCAAATGGGTGGTTGCTCGTCGATTGATACAATGAATAATTGATTTTAAAATTCCATTACTACATTGAGACACTTCATAAACAAATATTTACAAATGTTTTGCCAATGTCCAAATAAAGATAAGAGTGCAGTAATAGTTTTTAGAATCACATATGATATATGTGAACTAAGGTTACAAAAAGCATTAACTTAATTAATCATGTTACACACAGCTGGTATATAATATATATATATATATGTATGTGTGATATATGTACGTATATAACACAATTATTGCAAGGTACCTTTACTGCTATTGTCAGTGAACTCGGCAGAGATGGGTGGTGGGGTCGCCGCCGAACGCACAGACTTTGTTATGACTGTGGTAACGGTTTGATGTGCGTGAGGTTCAGAATGCAATAAGCTACTAGAAACATCTCTTTCAACTATTGTAATTAACTCTTCCCTAATTTGAATATCGGACCGTTGTATCTCTTGGTAAGACTTAACCTCTTGTGGAATGCGTGACTCTACTTTACGTATAACGTTTGTCGTACAAATATTCGAAGACCCTGGAATTATGTCTGGTTCTAAAGCAATGTCGTTTTTCACTTTATGTGAATCACTGACGCCTGAACTTACATCGTAGCTACCAGACGGTCTAGACTCTATAGATTCATTCTTTGTATCTTCCCAGAATTTTCCCGTTGCATCTCTAATACCTTCAGTTGCGTGATCAACCTCTTTCACTAATTTATGGGTTGCACCTCGAGCCTTCTTTACAATGCTAGATACAACACCACCTTTTTTAGATTTTTTTACTATATCCCTTTCAGTTTTACCGACTGGATCACGCTCTAATGAACTTCTACCCGAATTTGATTCTGAACTCGAGGAATTGGCCACAATAGGAAATGGCTCGTTTCTTAAATTTGCTGTATTTCGTGCGTCATCAAGGAAAACTAGGGTAGCATTTTTCGTATTAGCTACATTTATACAATCAGTCTTTTTTGAAAGAAATGAATCTTTATCTTCGACGGATTGGTTAGACTCATGTAAAGAGCGAGGTGCTATGTTATCTAATTCGTTACTAGTCACAGCGCTTGAAATTTGTACAGGACTACATTTCCTTACATTATCAGTTATGCTAATTACCGTTCGCTTATACGATTTATTTACATCTTCGGATTTGCTATCATTGGCATTAGCACTTACATTTACAGGCTCACTCGCCATTTTCTTAAACTGATCCTTAGTATTCTTATGATCGGTTGACGCAAAACTCGTAGTTACATTATCTACATTTGATAAAACTTCTAACGGATTATTATTATTCTCTACTTCAACCGGTGTAGTAATCGACTCCGTATTCTTCTTAGTTTTCTTTTCTTCATCGAGTGCTTCTTGTTTCGTTTCCTCAACGAATTCTTTAACATCATCAACAACCTCTCCAGCTGCCTGTTTTGCACTTTTCAATATACCAGATAAAAAGCCACCAGATTTTTCCTTGTGCTTTTTAGACGAGAATTTCGTGGAGCTATCCAATTTGGATTTCGGAATTTCAGGATTAACATTAACCATAGTATCGATATTAACTTTAGTTTTTTTCGCAGCTGCTTCCGTTGAATCAGCAACCTCCTTCACGGTCTTCTCAGTTTTCACTTTAGCATCATTTGCTGTATCAACAATTTTGTCCATTGCGTCCCTTGTTGCATCAACGACATTGTCCTTTGCATCTCTTGTTGTATCGACGACTTTGTCCTTTGCAGCCTTGCTCGTGTCCTTCACATCCTCGACTACGTCGTGAACTTTTGTAGCAGCTTTCTTTCCAGTATCATCAATTTTATCTTTGAGGTCGCCCAAGCCATGTTCGATTTTTCTCTCAGTTGTTGAAAGTTTTGTTCCAACTGCTTCGGCTCCTTTCTTGACGTCATCTACAACCTTCTCAGCCCCATCTTTCAGACCCTTGGCCGCTTTCTCTGCTGCTCTTTTAGCTTTTTCTTCTTCTTCAATAGCTTCTTGTTTAGTCTCTTCAGCAAATTCCTTCACGTCGTCTGCAACTTCGTCGGCTGCGTGTTTCGCGCCTTTGAAAATTCCAGAGAAGAATCCGCCAGTTTTATCTTTAGCTTTTTTCGCAGCAGCTTCCGTTGAATCAGCAACCTCCTTCACGGTCTTCTCAGTTTTCACTTTAACATCATTTGCTGTATCAACAATTTTGTCCTTTGCATCTCTTGTTATATCGACGACTTTGTCCTTTGCAGCCTTGCTCGTGTCCTTCACATCCTCGACTACGTCATGAACTTTTGTAGCAGCTTTCTTTCCAGTATCATCAATTTTATCTTTGAGGTCGCCCAAGCCATGTTCGATTTTTCTCTCAGTTGTTGAAAGTTTTGTTCCAACTGCTTCGGCTCCTTTCTTGACGTCATCTACAACCTTCTCAGCCCCATCTTTCAGACCCTTGGCCGCTTTCTCTGCTGCTCTTTTAGCTTTTTCTTCTTCTTCAATAGCTTCTTGTTTAGTCTCTTCAGCAAATTCCTTCACGTCGTCTGCAACTTCGTCGGCTGCGTGTTTCGCGCCTTTGAAAATTCCAGAGAAGAATCCGCCAGTTTTATCTTTAGCTTTTTTCGCAGCAGCTTCCGTTGAATCAGCAACCTCCTTCACGGTCTTCTCAGTTTTCACTTTAACATCATTTGCTGTATCAACAATTTTGTCCTTTGCGTCCCTTGTTGCATCAACGACATTGTCCTTTGCATCTCTTGTTGTATCGACGACTTTGTCCTTTGCAGCCTTGCTCGTGTCCTTCACATCCTCGACTACGTCGTGAACTTTTGTAGCAGCTTTCTTTCCAGTATCATCAATTTTATCTTTGAGGTCGCCCAAGCCATGTTCGATTTTTCTCTCAGTTGTTGAAAGTTTTGTTCCAACTGCTTCGGCTCCTTTCTTGACGTCATCTACAACCTTCTCAGCCCCATCTTTCAGACCCTTGGCCGCTTTCTCTGCTGCTCTTTTAGCTTTTTCTTCTTCTTCAATAGCTTCTTGTTTAGTCTCTTCAGCAAATTCCTTCACGTCGTCTGCAACTTCGTCGGCTGCGTGTTTCGCGCCTTTGAAAATTCCAGAGAAGAATCCGCCAGTTTTATCTTTAGCTTTTTTCGCAGCAGCTTCCGTTGAATCAGCAACCTCCTTCACGGTCTTCTCAGTTTTCACTTTAACATCATTTGCTGTATCAACAATTTTGTCCTTTGCGTCCCTTGTTGCATCAACGACATTGTCCTTTGCATCTCTTGTTGTATCGACGACTTTGTCCTTTGCAGCCTTGCTCGTGTCCTTCACATCCTCGACTACGTCGTGAACTTTTGTAGCAGCTTTCTTTCCAGTATCATCAATTTTATCTTTGAGGTCGCCCAAGCCATGTTCGATTTTTCTCTCAGTTGTTGAAAGTTTTGTTCCAACTGCTTCGGCTCCTTTCTTGACGTCATCTACAACCTTCTCAGCCCCATCTTTCAGACCCTTGGCCGCTTTCTCTGCTGCTCTTTTAGCTTTTTCTTCTTCTTCAATAGCTTCTTGTTTAGTCTCTTCAGCAAATTCCTTCACGTCGTCTGCAACTTCGTCGGCTGCGTGTTTCGCGCCTTTGAAAATTCCAGAGAAGAATCCGCCAGTTTTATCTTTAGCTTTTTTCGCAGCAGCTTCCGTTGAATCAGCAACCTCCTTCACGGTCTTCTCAGTTTTCACTTTAACATCATTTGCTGTATCAACAATTTTGTCCTTTGCGTCCCTTGTTGCATCAACGACATTGTCCTTTGCATCTCTTGTTGTATCGACGACTTTGTCCTTTGCAGCCTTGCTCGTGTCCTTCACATCCTCGACTACGTCGTGAACTTTTGTAGCAGCTTTCTTTCCAGTATCATCAATTTTATCTTTGAGGTCGCCCAAGCCATGTTCGATTTTTCTCTCAGTTGTTGAAAGTTTTGTTCCAACTGCTTCGGCTCCTTTCTTGACGTCATCTACAACCTTCTCAGCCCCATCTTTCAGACCCTTGGCCGCTTTCTCTGCTGCTCTTTTAGCTTTTTCTTCTTCTTCAATAGCTTCTTGTTTAGTCTCTTCAGCAAATTCCTTCACGTCGTCTGCAACTTCGTCGGCTGCGTGTTTCGCGCCTTTGAAAATTCCAGAGAAGAATCCGCCAGTTTTATCTTTAGCTTTTTTCGCAGCAGCTTCCGTTGAATCAGCAACCTCCTTCACGGTCTTCTCAGTTTTCACTTTAACATCATTTGCTGTATCAACAATTTTGTCCTTTGCGTCCCTTGTTGCATCAACGACATTGTCCTTTGCATCTCTTGTTGTATCGACGACTTTGTCCTTTGCAGCCTTGCTCGTGTCCTTCACATCCTCGACTACGTCGTGAACTTTTGTAGCAGCTTTCTTTCCAGTATCATCAATTTTATCTTTGAGGTCGCCCAAGCCATGTTCGATTTTTCTCTCAGTTGTTGAAAGTTTTGTTCCAACTGCTTCGGCTCCTTTCTTGACGTCATCTACAACCTTCTCAGCCCCATCTTTCAGACCCTTGGCCGCTTTCTCTGCTGCTCTTTTAGCTTTTTCTTCTTCTTCAATAGCTTCTTGTTTAGTCTCTTCAGCAAATTCCTTCACGTCGTCTGCAACTTCGTCGGCTGCGTGTTTCGCGCCTTTGAAAATTCCAGAGAAGAATCCGCCAGTTTTATCTTTAGCTTTTTTCGCAGCAGCTTCCGTTGAATCAGCAACCTCCTTCACGGTCTTCTCAGTTTTCACTTTAACATCATTTGCTGTATCAACAATTTTGTCCTTTGCGTCCCTTGTTGCATCAACGACATTGTCCTTTGCATCTCTTGTTGTATCGACGACTTTGTCCTTTGCAGCCTTGCTCGTGTCCTTCACATCCTCGACTACGTCGTGAACTTTTGTAGCAGCTTTCTTTCCAGTATCATCAATTTTATCTTTGAGGTCGCCCAAGCCATGTTCGATTTTTCTCTCAGTTGTTGAAAGTTTTGTTCCAACTGCTTCGGCTCCTTTCTTGACGTCATCTACAACCTTCTCAGCCCCATCTTTCAGACCCTTGGCCGCTTTCTCTGCTGCTCTTTTAGCTTTTTCTTCTTCTTCAATAGCTTCTTGTTTAGTCTCTTCAGCAAATTCCTTCACGTCGTCTGCAACTTCGTCGGCTGCGTGTTTCGCGCCTTTGAAAATTCCAGAGAAGAATCCGCCAGTTTTATCTTTAGCTTTTTTCGCAGCAGCTTCCGTTGAATCAGCAACCTCCTTCACGGTCTTCTCAGTTTTCACTTTAACATCATTTGCTGTATCAACAATTTTGTCCTTTGCGTCCCTTGTTGCATCAACGACATTGTCCTTTGCATCTCTTGTTGTATCGACGACTTTGTCCTTTGCAGCCTTGCTCGTGTCCTTCACATCCTCGACTACGTCGTGAACTTTTGTAGCAGCTTTCTTTCCAGTATCATCAATTTTATCTTTGAGGTCGCCCAAGCCATGTTCGATTTTTCTCTCAGTTGTTGAAAGTTTTGTTCCAACTGCTTCGGCTCCTTTCTTGACGTCATCTACAACCTTCTCAGCCCCATCTTTCAGACCCTTGGCCGCTTTCTCTGCTGCTCTTTTAGCTTTTTCTTCTTCTTCAATAGCTTCTTGTTTAGTCTCTTCAGCAAATTCCTTCACGTCGTCTGCAACTTCGTCGGCTGCGTGTTTCGCGCCTTTGAAAATTCCAGAGAAGAATCCGCCAGTTTTATCTTTAGCTTTTTTCGCAGCAGCTTCCGTTGAATCAGCAACCTCCTTCACGGTCTTCTCAGTTTTCACTTTAACATCATTTGCTGTATCAACAATTTTGTCCTTTGCGTCCCTTGTTGCATCAACGACATTGTCCTTTGCATCTCTTGTTGTATCGACGACTTTGTCCTTTGCAGCCTTGCTCGTGTCCTTCACATCCTCGACTACGTCGTGAACTTTTGTAGCAGCTTTCTTTCCAGTATCATCAATTTTATCTTTGAGGTCGCCCAAGCCATGTTCGATTTTTCTCTCAGTTGTTGAAAGTTTTGTTCCAACTGCTTCGGCTCCTTTCTTGACGTCATCTACAACCTTCTCAGCCCCATCTTTCAGACCCTTGGCCGCTTTCTCTGCTGCTCTTTTAGCTTTTTCTTCTTCTTCAATAGCTTCTTGTTTAGTCTCTTCAGCAAATTCCTTCACGTCGTCTGCAACTTCGTCGGCTGCGTGTTTCGCGCCTTTGAAAATTCCAGAGAAGAATCCGCCAGTTTTATCTTTAGCTTTTTTCGCAGCAGCTTCCGTTGAATCAGCAACCTCCTTCACGGTCTTCTCAGTTTTCACTTTAACATCATTTGCTGTATCAACAATTTTGTCCTTTGCGTCCCTTGTTGCATCAACGACATTGTCCTTTGCATCTCTTGTTGTATCGACGACTTTGTCCTTTGCAGCCTTGCTCGTGTCCTTCACATCCTCGACTACGTCGTGAACTTTTGTAGCAGCTTTCTTTCCAGTATCATCAATTTTATCTTTGAGGTCGCCCAAGCCATGTTCGATTTTTCTCTCAGTTGTTGAAAGTTTTGTTCCAACTGCTTCGGCTCCTTTCTTGACGTCATCTACAACCTTCTCAGCCCCATCTTTCAGACCCTTGGCCGCTTTCTCTGCTGCTCTTTTAGCTTTTTCTTCTTCTTCAATAGCTTCTTGTTTAGTCTCTTCAGCAAATTCCTTCACGTCGTCTGCAACTTCGTCGGCTGCGTGTTTCGCGCCTTTGAAAATTCCAGAGAAGAATCCGCCAGTTTTATCTTTAGCTTTTTTCGCAGCAGCTTCCGTTGAATCAGCAACCTCCTTCACGGTCTTCTCAGTTTTCACTTTAACATCATTTGCTGTATCAACAATTTTGTCCTTTGCGTCCCTTGTTGCATCAACGACATTGTCCTTTGCATCTCTTGTTGTATCGACGACTTTGTCCTTTGCAGCCTTGCTCGTGTCCTTCACATCCTCGACTACGTCGTGAACTTTTGTAGCAGCTTTCTTTCCAGTATCATCAATTTTATCTTTGAGGTCGCCCAAGCCATGTTCGATTTTTCTCTCAGTTGTTGAAAGTTTTGTTCCAACTGCTTCGGCTCCTTTCTTGACGTCATCTACAACCTTCTCAGCCCCATCTTTCAGACCCTTGGCCGCTTTCTCTGCTGCTCTTTTAGCTTTTTCTTCTTCTTCAATAGCTTCTTGTTTAGTCTCTTCAGCAAATTCCTTCACGTCGTCTGCAACTTCGTCGGCTGCGTGTTTCGCGCCTTTGAAAATTCCAGAGAAGAATCCGCCAGTTTTATCTTTAGCTTTTTTCGCAGCAGCTTCCGTTGAATCAGCAACCTCCTTCACGGTCTTCTCAGTTTTCACTTTAACATCATTTGCTGTATCAACAATTTTGTCCTTTGCGTCCCTTGTTGCATCAACGACATTGTCCTTTGCATCTCTTGTTGTATCGACGACTTTGTCCTTTGCAGCCTTGCTCGTGTCCTTCACATCCTCGACTACGTCGTGAACTTTTGTAGCAGCTTTCTTTCCAGTATCATCAATTTTATCTTTGAGGTCGCCCAAGCCATGTTCGATTTTTCTCTCAGTTGTTGAAAGTTTTGTTCCAACTGCTTCGGCTCCTTTCTTGACGTCATCTACAACCTTCTCAGCCCCATCTTTCAGACCCTTGGCCGCTTTCTCTGCTGCTCTTTTAGCTTTTTCTTCTTCTTCAATAGCTTCTTGTTTAGTCTCTTCAGCAAATTCCTTCACGTCGTCTGCAACTTCGTCGGCTGCGTGTTTCGCGCCTTTGAAAATTCCAGAGAAGAATCCGCCAGTTTTATCTTTAGCTTTTTTCGCAGCAGCTTCCGTTGAATCAGCAACCTCCTTCACGGTCTTCTCAGTTTTCACTTTAACATCATTTGCTGTATCAACAATTTTGTCCTTTGCGTCCCTTGTTGCATCAACGACATTGTCCTTTGCATCTCTTGTTGTATCGACGACTTTGTCCTTTGCAGCCTTGCTCGTGTCCTTCACATCCTCGACTACGTCGTGAACTTTTGTAGCAGCTTTCTTTCCAGTATCATCAATTTTATCTTTGAGGTCGCCCAAGCCATGTTCGATTTTTCTCTCAGTTGTTGAAAGTTTTGTTCCAACTGCTTCGGCTCCTTTCTTGACGTCATCTACAACCTTCTCAGCCCCATCTTTCAGACCCTTGGCCGCTTTCTCTGCTGCTCTTTTAGCTTTTTCTTCTTCTTCAATAGCTTCTTGTTTAGTCTCTTCAGCAAATTCCTTCACGTCGTCTGCAACTTCGTCGGCTGCGTGTTTCGCGCCTTTGAAAATTCCAGAGAAGAATCCGCCAGTTTTATCTTTAGCTTTTTTCGCAGCAGCTTCCGTTGAATCAGCAACCTCCTTCACGGTCTTCTCAGTTTTCACTTTAACATCATTTGCTGTATCAACAATTTTGTCCTTTGCGTCCCTTGTTGCATCAACGACATTGTCCTTTGCATCTCTTGTTGTATCGACGACTTTGTCCTTTGCAGCCTTGCTCGTGTCCTTCACATCCTCGACTACGTCGTGAACTTTTGTAGCAGCTTTCTTTCCAGTATCATCAATTTTATCTTTGAGGTCGCCCAAGCCATGTTCGATTTTTCTCTCAGTTGTTGAAAGTTTTGTTCCAACTGCTTCGGCTCCTTTCTTGACGTCATCTACAACCTTCTCAGCCCCATCTTTCAGACCCTTGGCCGCTTTCTCTGCTGCTCTTTTAGCTTTTTCTTCTTCTTCAATAGCTTCTTGTTTAGTCTCTTCAGCAAATTCCTTCACGTCGTCTGCAACTTCGTCGGCTGCGTGTTTCGCGCCTTTGAAAATTCCAGAGAAGAATCCGCCAGTTTTATCTTTAGCTTTTTTCGCAGCAGCTTCCGTTGAATCAGCAACCTCCTTCACGGTCTTCTCAGTTTTCACTTTAACATCATTTGCTGTATCAACAATTTTGTCCTTTGCGTCCCTTGTTGCATCAACGACATTGTCCTTTGCATCTCTTGTTGTATCGACGACTTTGTCCTTTGCAGCCTTGCTCGTGTCCTTCACATCCTCGACTACGTCGTGAACTTTTGTAGCAGCTTTCTTTCCAGTATCATCAATTTTATCTTTGAGGTCGCCCAAGCCATGTTCGATTTTTCTCTCAGTTGTTGAAAGTTTTGTTCCAACTGCTTCGGCTCCTTTCTTGACGTCATCTACAACCTTCTCAGCCCCATCTTTCAGACCCTTGGCCGCTTTCTCTGCTGCTCTTTTAGCTTTTTCTTCTTCTTCAATAGCTTCTTGTTTAGTCTCTTCAGCAAATTCCTTCACGTCGTCTGCAACTTCGTCGGCTGCGTGTTTCGCGCCTTTGAAAATTCCAGAGAAGAATCCGCCAGTTTTATCTTTAGCTTTTTTCGCAGCAGCTTCCGTTGAATCAGCAACCTCCTTCACGGTCTTCTCAGTTTTCACTTTAACATCATTTGCTGTATCAACAATTTTGTCCTTTGCGTCCCTTGTTGCATCAACGACATTGTCCTTTGCATCTCTTGTTGTATCGACGACTTTGTCCTTTGCAGCCTTGCTCGTGTCCTTCACATCCTCGACTACGTCGTGAACTTTTGTAGCAGCTTTCTTTCCAGTATCATCAATTTTATCTTTGAGGTCGCCCAAGCCATGTTCGATTTTTCTCTCAGTTGTTGAAAGTTTTGTTCCAACTGCTTCGGCTCCTTTCTTGACGTCATCTACAACCTTCTCAGCCCCATCTTTCAGACCCTTGGCCGCTTTCTCTGCTGCTCTTTTAGCTTTTTCTTCTTCTTCAATAGCTTCTTGTTTAGTCTCTTCAGCAAATTCCTTCACGTCGTCTGCAACTTCGTCGGCTGCGTGTTTCGCGCCTTTGAAAATTCCAGAGAAGAATCCGCCAGTTTTATCTTTAGCTTTTTTCGCAGCAGCTTCCGTTGAATCAGCAACCTCCTTCACGGTCTTCTCAGTTTTCACTTTAACATCATTTGCTGTATCAACAATTTTGTCCTTTGCGTCCCTTGTTGCATCAACGACATTGTCCTTTGCATCTCTTGTTGTATCGACGACTTTGTCCTTTGCAGCCTTGCTCGTGTCCTTCACATCCTCGACTACGTCGTGAACTTTTGTAGCAGCTTTCTTTCCAGTATCATCAATTTTATCTTTGAGGTCGCCCAAGCCATGTTCGATTTTTCTCTCAGTTGTTGAAAGTTTTGTTCCAACTGCTTCGGCTCCTTTCTTGACGTCATCTACAACCTTCTCAGCCCCATCTTTCAGACCCTTGGCCGCTTTCTCTGCTGCTCTTTTAGCTTTTTCTTCTTCTTCAATAGCTTCTTGTTTAGTCTCTTCAGCAAATTCCTTCACGTCGTCTGCAACTTCGTCGGCTGCGTGTTTCGCGCCTTTGAAAATTCCAGAGAAGAATCCGCCAGTTTTATCTTTAGCTTTTTTCGCAGCAGCTTCCGTTGAATCAGCAACCTCCTTCACGGTCTTCTCAGTTTTCACTTTAACATCATTTGCTGTATCAACAATTTTGTCCTTTGCGTCCCTTGTTGCATCAACGACATTGTCCTTTGCATCTCTTGTTGTATCGACGACTTTGTCCTTTGCAGCCTTGCTCGTGTCCTTCACATCCTCGACTACGTCGTGAACTTTTGTAGCAGCTTTCTTTCCAGTATCATCAATTTTATCTTTGAGGTCGCCCAAGCCATGTTCGATTTTTCTCTCAGTTGTTGAAAGTTTTGTTCCAACTGCTTCGGCTCCTTTCTTGACGTCATCTACAACCTTCTCAGCCCCATCTTTCAGACCCTTGGCCGCTTTCTCTGCTGCTCTTTTAGCTTTTTCTTCTTCTTCAATAGCTTCTTGTTTAGTCTCTTCAGCAAATTCCTTCACGTCGTCTGCAACTTCGTCGGCTGCGTGTTTCGCGCCTTTGAAAATTCCAGAGAAGAATCCGCCAGTTTTATCTTTAGCTTTTTTCGCAGCAGCTTCCGTTGAATCAGCAACCTCCTTCACGGTCTTCTCAGTTTTCACTTTAACATCATTTGCTGTATCAACAATTTTGTCCTTTGCGTCCCTTGTTGCATCAACGACATTGTCCTTTGCATCTCTTGTTGTATCGACGACTTTGTCCTTTGCAGCCTTGCTCGTGTCCTTCACATCCTCGACTACGTCGTGAACTTTTGTAGCAGCTTTCTTTCCAGTATCATCAATTTTATCTTTGAGGTCGCCCAAGCCATGTTCGATTTTTCTCTCAGTTGTTGAAAGTTTTGTTCCAACTGCTTCGGCTCCTTTCTTGACGTCATCTACAACCTTCTCAGCCCCATCTTTCAGACCCTTGGCCGCTTTCTCTGCTGCTCTTTTAGCTTTTTCTTCTTCTTCAATAGCTTCTTGTTTAGTCTCTTCAGCAAATTCCTTCACGTCGTCTGCAACTTCGTCGGCTGCGTGTTTCGCGCCTTTGAAAATTCCAGAGAAGAATCCGCCAGTTTTATCTTTAGCTTTTTTCGCAGCAGCTTCCGTTGAATCAGCAACCTCCTTCACGGTCTTCTCAGTTTTCACTTTAACATCATTTGCTGTATCAACAATTTTGTCCTTTGCGTCCCTTGTTGCATCAACGACATTGTCCTTTGCATCTCTTGTTGTATCGACGACTTTGTCCTTTGCAGCCTTGCTCGTGTCCTTCACATCCTCGACTACGTCGTGAACTTTTGTAGCAGCTTTCTTTCCAGTATCATCAATTTTATCTTTGAGGTCGCCCAAGCCATGTTCGATTTTTCTCTCAGTTGTTGAAAGTTTTGTTCCAACTGCTTCGGCTCCTTTCTTGACGTCATCTACAACCTTCTCAGCCCCATCTTTCAGACCCTTGGCCGCTTTCTCTGCTGCTCTTTTAGCTTTTTCTTCTTCTTCAATAGCTTCTTGTTTAGTCTCTTCAGCAAATTCCTTCACGTCGTCTGCAACTTCGTCGGCTGCGTGTTTCGCGCCTTTGAAAATTCCAGAGAAGAATCCGCCAGTTTTATCTTTAGCTTTTTTCGCAGCAGCTTCCGTTGAATCAGCAACCTCCTTCACGGTCTTCTCAGTTTTCACTTTAACATCATTTGCTGTATCAACAATTTTGTCCTTTGCGTCCCTTGTTGCATCAACGACATTGTCCTTTGCATCTCTTGTTGTATCGACGACTTTGTCCTTTGCAGCCTTGCTCGTGTCCTTCACATCCTCGACTACGTCGTGAACTTTTGTAGCAGCTTTCTTTCCAGTATCATCAATTTTATCTTTGAGGTCGCCCAAGCCATGTTCGATTTTTCTCTCAGTTGTTGAAAGTTTTGTTCCAACTGCTTCGGCTCCTTTCTTGACGTCATCTACAACCTTCTCAGCCCCATCTTTCAGACCCTTGGCCGCTTTCTCTGCTGCTCTTTTAGCTTTTTCTTCTTCTTCAATAGCTTCTTGTTTAGTCTCTTCAGCAAATTCCTTCACGTCGTCTGCAACTTCGTCGGCTGCGTGTTTCGCGCCTTTGAAAATTCCAGAGAAGAATCCGCCAGTTTTATCTTTAGCTTTTTTCGCAGCAGCTTCCGTTGAATCAGCAACCTCCTTCACGGTCTTCTCAGTTTTCACTTTAACATCATTTGCTGTATCAACAATTTTGTCCTTTGCGTCCCTTGTTGCATCAACGACATTGTCCTTTGCATCTCTTGTTGTATCGACGACTTTGTCCTTTGCAGCCTTGCTCGTGTCCTTCACATCCTCGACTACGTCGTGAACTTTTGTAGCAGCTTTCTTTCCAGTATCATCAATTTTATCTTTGAGGTCGCCCAAGCCATGTTCGATTTTTCTCTCAGTTGTTGAAAGTTTTGTTCCAACTGCTTCGGCTCCTTTCTTGACGTCATCTACAACCTTCTCAGCCCCATCTTTCAGACCCTTGGCCGCTTTCTCTGCTGCTCTTTTAGCTTTTTCTTCTTCTTCAATAGCTTCTTGTTTAGTCTCTTCAGCAAATTCCTTCACGTCGTCTGCAACTTCGTCGGCTGCGTGTTTCGCGCCTTTGAAAATTCCAGAGAAGAATCCGCCAGTTTTATCTTTAGCTTTTTTCGCAGCTGCTTCCGTTGAATCAGCAACCTCCTTCACGGTCTTCTCAGTTTTCACTTTAGCATCATTTGCTGTATCAACAATTTTGTCCTTTGCGTCCCTTGTTGCATCAACGACATTGTCCTTTGCAGCCGTTGTTGGATCAACGACATTGTCATTTGCACGATTAGGCCATTGACTATGCTTCATCGAATCTTTCGTTGGTAAATCTTGCTTGAATTTATCGGTTTCGTTATGCACTGTTTGGCCGCGGTTATTTATAACATTTGCTGGATACGGACGTGCGTCGTTAATTCTCGCTATGTTAATACTATCTTCCAAGAATTGCTCCGTAGCTTTTTTAATATCTTTGCTATTAATATTTACATTGTCTTTTATACAGTCTGGAAAATTTTCTGTATAGAGTTGTAATTTTTCTGAACTTGTATGACGTATATTTGCAGATTCTTGATTTCCCTCTAATTTTGACGACAGCGGTTGATTATAATCTAGTGTCTGATTTTTATAGTCATTGGGGTATGGATTTGGTCTTACAGTTGTCATTTTAGTATCTTCCAATAAATTGTCTCTGATATTCCGTGTTGCTTCATGAATACTTTCACGTTGTGTTGTTTGTAAATTATTTTTTTCTATGGATTTACCGTATTTTTTTCCCTTTGTTTTCGGATTTTTGAATTTATTAAAGAATCCGCTTGATTTATCGTTATCTTTCTCATCTGCTTCCTTAGATGTTTGCTCGTGTGTACTGTCCTTATGTTTCTGTTCGTCATTTTCGTTATTCGAATATCGTTGGTATATATTATCTACATAATGTACATCTGCATCGATTGTTTTTACAACGGGATCCGTATAATATGCTGAATTTTTTTTAATGTCTTTTAAAATGTTTGTAGTGATTTTTCTGGTTTCTTCATCACCACTGTCAAATGAAACATCATTGGAAGAATTTTTTTCTTTGGAACTGCTTCTGCTTTTGCTTTTTGATTTTGAGTGTTTAAATATTCCAAAAATGCCAACATTTTTATCCTTGGCCGTATCGGTTAGATGTTTATCAAGTACATCATCTTTTACATTAATATCTACATTTGTCAAATCTTGGCGATTTTGCTGTTTGTCTTGTATTTGTTCGACAGTTATAACTTCATGGCCGTGCGTTTCATTCGTATATTTTTTCATATCGTCCAACAAATTTATTGTTATTAGTTTTGTGTCTTCATCAGCACTGTCGAATGAAATTTCCTTCGATTGTTTGGACTTATCTTTTCTTAATTTTGGTGTTTTGAATATGCCTGCAAATATACCGTTCGTTTTGTCTTTTAATTTTTTATTTTCAGTTTCGATATTATCTCTTTTCTCTTTATTAATATTTTCTTTTGCACTATAAACTATTTCATAGGCTGATGGTTGATTATTTTTATCAATCATACATTCGTGTTGAGATTGCGGTGCATCGATTTTGTCTGTGGTAACCGTTTCACAAATTGCCTTGCTCTTCGATTGATTATCACCACCGTATTTTGGAGATTCACTCTCATCGATTTCCTCATTATCAAGAATTTTTTTATTTTTACCGTCCCTAGTAGTTGTAATTATAGTTTTAGTAGTTATTGTTGTTACAGTCCTATCGCCATTAGTCCCTACAATGCATTTCTGCTGAATAATAGGCGGTTCAACCGCTACGCTCGGATCATCTACCATCGTATGTTTCTGTTGCATTATAACATATCCCACCTCATTATTTTTTCGCACATCATCATTAGAAACCACCGACCACCCTTCCGTCGTTAATTCGCCCATCTTTTTCTCAGCATCTTGTCTTACACCTGTTAATTAAGTATTTCATATTTTAGCCATGTAAAATTCGTTTTTAAATAAGTATCATTATGATCATATTTTCATATTCTGTATTCATCATTAGTGTTAGCTGAATGACTTTTTCTTGCCTATCGATATAATGATAACGGCTGTTAGACTTCCATATAGCTTGTGCGTAGTGTAAGTGCTGTGGAGCAGTCATCACCATTATTAGATTAACTAATATTCTATTATTTTAATGATTTTGTTATTGATACTTTAAAAGACGTTATTTTGATATTTTATTAATGCATCTAAATCATATAATGAAATTTCATACGTTTTCATATCACTGGATCAATTATTGTTAGACAGAAATATTTATTAATAGAACTGCTTTTGTAAATCTATGTAAGTAAGTAAACACTAAATAGTTTTACAAGCGTACGTTACAAATTCAAGTTCACAATTGTTAAAACGATTGCTATTTAATAAAATTAGTATCATTTATATGAAATTAATACTAGGCGCTACTTTTTATAAAAAAAAAAAAGAAGAAAAATAAGAGAGAAAGAGAGAGAGAGAGAGAGAGAGAGAGAGAGCGCTTCACCACGTAAGACGTTAAATACTATTTGCTAAAATTGATTTTAATCGATAGCTGCTATATACGCATACGCAGTTAGACTATGCATGCAGCGCCAGAAAATTGCAGAAAATAATCTTGCTGAAACAAATCGTCGCTGAAAAGCTGAAATAAAAGATGTAAATAGAGCTTATGCAGCACATATCAGCGATACAAAAAATCTGCTGCTAAGAAATTAAATCTTTTGTTATACATTAATCGTATGTTTTAATAAGCAAGCTCTGCAAATTTGAAGAAATTGGCACCGGCTTCCAGAAACCTGTCACATTGTAGTGGTAAATATATATTTATATAAAAAAAAAAAAAAGAAAAAGAAAAAATAATTAATTGGTTAAATATAAATAAGGATATAATAGCGCAGAATTTTGCACAGAGTGCAAAAGCGTATATTATTATATTAATAGTAGACATCGAAGTGTAAATCATGGATTAACGTCAGTTCGTAGTTAGACGAAAATCATGAGTTTGTTGCGTAAGAAAAATTTATTTATTAGCTTGTTTATTTTTACCGTTCGATGTCATTATTATTTCTATATCAAGTTAAGCTAATCCCCTCAACCCGGCGACTATTCCGTAGTCATGCATGCATATATTACTTACCGGAAACTATTTTGTTAGCATCTGCCAAGACCCGCTGGCGCTTTTTGTTATCGTCGTCAATTTCATCGCGAGATTTTTTCACCATTGTATCGGTGGTACGATATTTATTCTCGATAAAATCGGCCATCGTATCACCAAGATCTTTTTCATCGCTGGCATATTTATCTTTGATTGGGGTCGAGGTAGCGTTGTAAACAGTGCCATTCGTAATAGTTACGTGCTGTTTGGCTGTTAAGTGCAAAAAAAAAAAAAAAATGAGCAACACATAGTGAATGTGAAATAAAATAAACGCCAAATTTTATTGCCCTATTAATCAATTAACGGCAAAATTATTTTCATTAGCCAAAAAGAAAATACCTTGAGAGAATTTCGGAGGGCAAGTAACGATAAAATAATTCATTGCAAATACGTTTCAAACCAAATCACTCGAATTTTTGAAATATTACTCGCCTATCAATCATAAACAACTGAGACTTTATTTATTATAATCGTCACTACGTCTTTCTCAATAATGTATTTATAATTTTTACGATTTCCTCTTTTTTCACTATGATCTTTATTATATATTCATGATGTAATCTTTATTATTAGAAATTAAATCATTTTTACAAAATTCGAGTAATCTGATCGAATGAGAGAATCATATCACGAAAAATATAAATACCTCCGACATCCCCATCAATGCAACAAGAATATAAAGTTAGAATAAAAATGCAATACTGACTAACGCTATATTATAAAAATTCAGATAATTGTATGTATAAGCGATTATGTCATAATTATACATCAGCGTAATGACTTAAGCTTTTGAAGAAGAGTGAAATAATTGTGAAAAGTGTGATGTGCTCGCAGTAACATTGACGACATAGTTTTCACGACACCACTTACTGCGTAGGAAGTTAGCTATGCCGTGAATCATGCAATAATATTATAATAAACCGGAAGAGCCATAACAGCCGAGGTATAGTAAGTAATTAATTATCTATTGAAAAAACTTTAAGTAAAATTGCTTACATTTCACTGACGATATGTATAATAATGAAAAAAAAAAAAAAAAAAAAAAAAAATCCATTTAAATTTAATTCAAATGTCATATTTGCAGATAATACTTACTCGTCCTTTTACCACCACCGATATTATTCAGGTCTTCTGTGGATTCAGAATGCTGCAACAAACAATAGAGTCACTTTTAATTAACCGGGTAATTATCATATCGCGAATAAACTAATGTACTTTTGATAATTTCAAAGGTCAAGGAACACAATGAAGAATATATATATATATATATATATATATATATATATATATATACACATATATATATACGATTAAAGTAAAATTTCAACTATATTACGCTCACTTATGAGTATTCATTATTAAGATTATTAAGCCGGCACCCATTGAAGAAATAAAACAGCAATTTAACATCTAATTGAAGACAATCTTGTTTTTTTTTATTTCATCTTTTTTTTTTTCTTTCTGTACTTACTTAATAAATATTTTATCCCATAATTTCTGTAGAATAAGTCCGAATTTTTAAATAGCCATCTATCATCACACCATACCTTTATTCTGTCAAGTTCTTCGTAATCCGGATCCATTTTGGGATCCATCGTTGCGTCTCGTCTAAGAGATGTATTTCTCGATGGACCCAATTCTTCTTTTAGGGAGTCAAAACCAGGTTGATCCAACCTGACGCGAGCGACTGCTTTTTCAATATCATCCGTCACTAGCTCGACGTTAAAGATGCATTGCTTTACAATATCCTCGCGACCAATTTTGTTTAGCGCCTTTTCCAAAGTGTTTCCTATGTTAAAAATTTATTGAAAGCTTAATTATACCATTATACCATTCATCTAATTCTCAAACGAAATATGTATATATATATATATATATATATATATATATATATATATATATATAAAAAATAATAATTGTTATTTTCGTGACACTCTGATACTTGAATGTGTAATTTTCCAGTCTTTTAACACTCAATTTGAAAGCTATAAAATTTCATAATTTTTATAAATAGTAAATATCGCAAGCTTTTAACTTAATTAAATTTTATTCCATAACTTAAATGCTTGGATATTATTTTAACACGGACCTTCCTGCCGAGTGACTTTTTCTCGCAGAGCTGGAGTTCGTTTAAACAATATCATCAATTCACTTTTGTATTGTTGTGGCGTTTCACTTTCATATTCTTGATACAATGATAGAAACATTGTAATATAAAGGAAATAAACCTCATCCGCAAGGTCTGCACTAAAAACGATCGACCTCCAGCAATCTGCAAGTTCTCCTAATGTCACTTCATGCAGGTCGGTTGAACACTGAGCTAATATCGTTATTTTTGCTGATTATAGTATAACGATGATCGCGAGCTGCAGCGACACGTATATAATGCGACGTCGACGATTAGCGCGAACGAACTGCGTGAGTAGGGAAGGGGAGAGGGTATTACGAGGCAACCGCACACGGTCCATGGATTTTATGTCAAGCATAATAATGAATGACATCATCGACTACGATTCTGCAGAGATTCCACACGTGTGACTCAATTCTTTTTAAACGTGTGTTTACCTCACTCTGTCGTGTGAAACTGGTTTTTCACACATTCATATTCTACAATATTATTGTAAACATTTTTTCTTTTTTTTTTCTTTTTTTTTTTTTTTATTTTAAAGATGTTTTCACAAATTTTTTCGACAATATATAAGACATGACTTATTTAAAATAAGACGAATGATGATACGATGAACTAATGCTATGAAAGACTTACCGGTTGCCTTATTTCCATTGCTTTGCCAGACTTTGAACATCGCCGTTGCTTGTTGCGCGGTTTTATCGGGATATTCTTCTTTAATTTGACTAATTTCATTGGAGGAGATATTTAACTCTTGGGCGAGTTTTTCCCAATCTTCTTCGAGCAAATTAGCGATATCCGTCAGGCGTATTGTAGCACGATGAATAGCCTCGGGCCTGCCTGTAAAAAGATTAATTTCTCGATTAAATTGAATAAATTTTTAAAGATGTGTGCCACTCATAAAGCATTAAATAAATAAAGTGCATTTGTGCTTACTTAATTCTCCATCGCGGATGAAACTGTAATTTTTCGACAGCTCGAGTAAATCGAGCTCGGAATTTCTGCTTTCGGGTGAGATTTTCTCGGGTAGAAGAATGTTCAACGTACAAATTGGAGTCTGTGGTGGTTCACCCTTTGCAATTCTAGGCTCATTCATAAACATGATTCTACCCATCATATCTGCTGCATCGGGATCTTTAACCCTAACGGTGAAAGGAACCCTATTTTCTTTAAACGCTCTAAACGGTAATTGCAATTGTTCGCCACTTTTCAGTACCGGTATAAGATTACCACCAAATTCCATGTATTGTGTTTTTCCCTCAAGAACCTAATTGCCAAATAGCGTTAATATTAAAAAAAAAAAAAAAAAAAGAAAAAAGAAACAAATAAACAATAATAAATAACAATAATAATAAAAAACTTCTCGAAGGCAATTTCTAAGAAAATGCAAATTCATTTTTACCTCGACATCACGGCTCTTGGCAACTTCGGTAAAGTGTTCTTGATGCTCTAATGTTTTGTCTTCTTTATCATCTGTCATACAAAATACGCGCAATCTCGCTTCTAAGGGATCGACTCGTTTAGCAAAAACGACGAATCTGCAAACATACGAATATCACGAACAATTAACTATTAAAACTCCCTATGATCGATAATATGACAATAGTAGACGTAAAGTGCATACTTAGCCATAAAAGGCACATGAGTTGCGTGTGTATATAATTCTGTTGCCATTTTCGTAGCCTCCGATATATTTCGGCAATCCATTAGCCAAAATCGAGCGGAGACTGTCGTTGTAAATGAGACGCAGTCCTTGACAAAAGTCAAGGGTGTTGAGCCGGTCACATCCTCCCAAACCGCCCGAGACTGACCCCCTGAACGACATACATACCAAGTCCAATAAAATTATTAGAATATGTCCGTGCTGCGGTTAAGTAGATAATCGTCTGTATTACGATATGAGGCGTGTGAAATTGGATGTGTGGTTATAACAAAAGACGATAAATAAAATTACAGTATTTTCTATTCTTATCTAAATATACAATGAACCATATTTCGGATCGTTTAGAATAATGTGTTTATTGACGCGTGCCCTAATCATATTAAAAATAAATAACAGCAACAATACCACTACTATTACTACTACTACTACTACTACTACTACTACTACTACTACTACTACTACTACTACTACTACTACTACTACTACTACTACTACTACTACTACTACTACTACTACTACTACTACTACTACTACTACTACTACTACTACTACTACTACTACTACTACTACTACTACTACTACTACTACTACTACTACTACTACTACTACTACTACTACTACTACTACTACTACTACTACTACTACTACTACTACTACTACTACTACTACTACTACTACTACTACTACTACTACTACTACTACTACTACTACTACTACTACTACTACTACTACTACTAATAATAATAATAATAATAATAATAATAATGATAATGATAATGATAATGATAATAATGATAATAATGATAATAATACTAAATAAAAAAAAAAAAATAAATAAATAAATAAATAAATAAAGAACATTAATTACTCTAATAAGCAAAATAAGAACCAGAACAATAATAATAATTTGAAGAAGAATAATGCGTTAATCGTATTTGGCTGATAATGCTTGCGAAATAACTTAAAACAGTGAAAATTATTCTACGTGAAAGTAATAATAAATATTTGTAATATGTGTAGAAAATGAGCGAAATAACTAAAGCATTAAATTATAAAATACTCGTTTCATTGCGTAATATTTGTCAGTACGAAATATAAAATTATGTGTTCATTTGCTTATAATATAATGTTGTTAAGAAAAAGTCAAAAGAATCTATAGCAATTCAATTATTACTTATTATGTGTGACTGATTAATCGTTGGAGTCTCGTATAAAAAGTCAACTTTAAAATATCTTACATTTTTATAAGCTTTGAAAACAATTGGGAAAAAGTTATACAAAATAAAATTCATAAGTGATTGTTACATATGCTAATAAGAATTCTTCAAATAAGCGTATGTGCTGAAAGAAAAACTATTGATTTAAAACGGTGCTAGACATAGTAAAAAATTTAATCTACGTTAAGTAATGATCCATACCTAAATGACTCAATCCTAATAATACGCAAGCATTAACAATGAATCACAACAAGATATGTATACAACAATGGTAATTAACAAGATGTTTCCTATGAAATAAAAAGTGCGTGCCACCTCATTCTTTTACATCTTCCCGTTAGAACTGCATGTCGCTCGTCAAAGAGCGTTTTCAAGATCTCGCGGGTCCCCGTACGCATTAATTACAGCAATAGGTTTATCAAGGGGAAGGAGCTTATTCCGAGAGCGAGGTGGCCTTTCGCTAAATGTTACGCGCAAGCATATATTACCAGTTATACTGCAAAGGAGCCTCAGCGTCGGTGCGTCCCCAGAATATTGGTTGATCATTCCTTTATTGGCCGCTTGAGGCACGGGTATCGTCAATATTATTGGCTTGTGGAACTTCCGTCTTCGTGGTTCTACAGTTACGATAGGCGACACGGCGACCCGATTACCCAAGAGCTTAGCTACCAATTTAGCCGGTATCGGGTGAGCCTAGAATTCGGGTATCGGAGAGAATTTCAATGGACGTTGGGAGGAAATTATTCAGCGTTTGATTAAAGCTTATTTCATAGTTTATGAAGACATTTGCGTAGCCTACGCTATCCATTGTTTTGAATTTTTGTATTTGTTTTTGCAAAACGAACTTTCGCTCATTCGTCATTTCAAATAAGAATTACGCCAAGTTCCATACTATATTTTGAAACGTTCATACACGCACGCACGCACACGCCCATCTATATATATATATATATATATAGATATAAATAAATAACGTGACGGTGATATTACCTGCAAACCCACTCTGATTTTCTTTGTAAGAGCTGCTGCTGGGAAGATAGCTTGAACTTGTGGTACTGCTGATGATGATACCGTTCCACCTTCTGGTCCTACTGCATGCACCTCTTGTCTTATACGAGAAACAACAGCGAAATAGTGCGGGAAGTCCACTGTCAATATCCTTACGATGCGTGAAGTTTGGAGATCCTCCAGCTGGCTTAATTCTTTAACAAGTAAAATGAAATAAACATAAATGTTTATTTTACACATACGTACTATAAATACGATTATTAATTGTGATTTACGATCTATTAATAGGTACTATATTTACCCTCTCCTTCAAAGCTCTCGTTAAGAACATCCTGGACCGCCTCTTCGCTAGCTTCCAGAGTATGTTCACGCCAGGTTTCTCCATTATCCGATCGCAATATAACGATTTCTCTTTCTTTACCTCGTAGTGAGGCAAAGTGTGGCACCTCGATAATTACAGGTCTGAAATTGGCCGATTATATTGTGAAATGAATCGTATTAATACTAATAATATGAACAATAATAATGATAATAATGGTATAGACGATGACGATAATTAAAATAAGAAAATAGAATAGTTGGTGCAAAGAATCAATAAAATACTGATGCGATTAAATCTTATACATTCATCGTCGCGTCGAGCATAAACAAAAAATAAGCAAAATTAAAAAACCAAATTGATCAATAATCTATAAGTTAAAAGATTACGACTGTTTGTCAATTGAAATGTAATTTGCTATTAGTAAATATTGTAAACGAAATCTTTGGGAAAATATTTTTTATCCACAAATAACAAATTAACAGATTGACCTTTAAACGATAATAAAATCATTTACTAAAATGAACAATTTAAAATAAAATTGCAATTCTAATAATGAGCCTATTGTCATTTACGTTAATAAAAAATTTTTTATTGCTATGAGAATTTGAAATTTTCATTATGATTTACGGCAATGCCACTTTTAATATTATACATAACGGCCTATGATATCATATTCCGAGAATATTTAAGTAATTATTACTTCATAATATTCTTATCTACTGTAATTAAATGTTAAATAATAATAGCAAATTCAGATTATATTAAAAAAAAAAAAAAACTTTGAATACATAAAATAATTGAATAATTACAATTCATTTCTGAAATATATTGAAAGCCGAGTAAAATATTATTTAGACTCGTACTTAGTAATTTTACATTATACAGCGCACTACCATATTAATTATTGAAAATTCATCTTCTTCATAAAAATCAAGGTTAAAAAGTTATCATTCATTATACGTTTCGATCTGTTTTTCCGATTCAAATACAATTTAATCCAATGCAATTACACACTGCTCTAATGACATTGTGAAATGAAGGTCGAAAAAGGTGCAGCGTCGCAAAACTTTTCGCGCTCAATTCTTCAATAAAATATGCTAACGATATAATAATAATAAATAATGTGTGACATGACATACCCCAAAAACTTCGCGTCCACAGGCCCGAGCTCGAGAATCCGACTGGCCAAGGCCTCACCTTCCATAAGTGGCGGCGGATTCGTTAGCTTGTCCCTCTTGAGATATCTGCAGGTTACTCTCATGGGCATCGTCGCCTTCCTGGGTGGTACTATGACCCTTACGCCACTATGGCGGCAGCCCCGCATCGCCCCACCTCTCGCGTCCACCAAAAACGATACCAGGAAGCTGTTGCCCGTGAAGCGGAAATAAAGGCCGAGTTAGTCGGGGCATTAATTAGCTAACTGTCGCCGGAGATGCAAATATCATAATTGACATAAAGAAATTGTAGAGGTATTTGAATTATCGACTTTACGGAAAGCGTGTGCTTTTGCTGTATATAAATTGCTCAATGGGAAGTGCAGTTTATTATGTTTCGTGATACGTGTTTACAAAATATTATGTATACAAATAGATAATTGAGAATTGTAAGAGGCAAGTTTACGGGTAATATAATATACGGATATTTTTACTTTGCAGGTAAATTGTAGAACATTCGTAACAACCTGTCGGATCAAATTAAATTTGCCGAAACGTTCGTTTTCTAACGCATCCTTCGCACACGCGAGCACACTAGAGTATATATATATATAAAATGCCAATACAATAAATGTGTAAGACAGTTGTTTGGTTGGCATAAATGCAATGTTAGAATAATTCCTATGATCTGACCAGTTGTACGCATGCATCTGTTAATTCATCAATGCTTATATTTACAGTTTAGTGTACAGTGTAATTATAAACAAAATTTGTATACAGAGATTTATAAGAGCTCAGCAGCGATGCTTTTCGTAATTGTAAAATTCAAAACGGGACACATTCTAAAGCGTCTCATTGTATTTTCAAATCATTAATCATACACTCCGAAAAATCAAGGACGTACATATTGCATATAAATGAACTCAGTTCCAGAATTAGCGTGATACGCGTGTTCCATATCGCTCGATGTAAAGCAAAGAAGGCGTTTTTGTATAACTCTAGCAGCACTTAATGGCATATAATTAACTTATAAAAAATGTGGCCATCATTGAGGTGTATCGTTACGATTAATAAATTAATAAATTTATAAAAAAATTCAAAATGTCTTTATCCTGCCTTGGCAAATGAGACGTAAATGTAAGACATTTGTGAGAGACGCGTGATCGTGATGATGTCAATGATTCCATGATATGATACGATATATTGAGCCAAAAGAAGCAACTTAAATCGCTGTGCACAGTGTTGATATTTTGTGGAGATTGCCTGTTGTCGATGTGACTGTGTATGTGACTTTCAAGATAATCGTCAATAAGAATAATTTTCGTCGACTCCAATGATCAGCCTCAATTGTTTGGTACGCGTGTTAAAATTATTTTATTGACTCATCTTTTATCTTAGATTTGATAAAGAAGCAGCGCGCATTCAAACGTACATTGACTGTTTTGAAAATGTTTACGATAATTTGTTTGACATTCGCGCGCTTCTTATATTTGTAATAAAATTAAAAATGAAAACATGGACAAAGCACGTTCTGCAGAAAATTTGACATTCATTTAATATTTGAAAAACTATTTCTTTTCTATTCAATAAAGAGGATACGCATTCACTGTATTCATATATATATATCTGGCAATGCACTAAACCTTTCAAGTACTTTAATCTACATTAGCATCTACCCAAAGCAACAGAGTTGTTCATGTAGTGTAACTGTTTATAATTACTGCTAATGTTTGTAGCTCAGCTAGAAATATTTTAAATTATACATAAAATTGAAGAATAGGCCTCTCCAAACATATTCATTAAATTTTATGGCCCACGTTTAGCGTAAATTATAGTACATATCTACTTTAACCGGTATTAGGTGCATAATTTTTGACAAGCCGAGCTTTAATATATTCAATTCCAAACGAAACTAGTGTAATAACACTAGAGGGAAAAAATTATAAGGGTAAAGTGGTGTGAATAATTCTGCAGCTAAATACGGTAACATGTTAAAGCTGTGAAAATGTAATGTGTTCAAGTGAAACAATAACGTTTGCATAAAAAATATGTACAAATAGCGAAACAGTAAAAAGTTGCAAAAAGCTAACTTTCAAGAAGACTTCACTTACTTTCTCCATGATGGGATTCTGCGAGTAGCGCAAATAAAATAACAGAAAGAATCGGAAACAAAATAAAACACGCGTTAGTATTAGCTTATCGTTCTCTAGGTATGAAATGATGAAAGATGAAAGGCTTTATTTATTATCTCTCATTATTTATGAAATTTTAACTAGAGGCTCTTCTTTCAGCCCAAACAAGCAAATTACAAAGTCAAAAGATTTTAAAAATTTTTTTATTTTTTATTTTTCTTTTATTTTATTAGTTCTCAATGCAATTTTAAGCGCACTGTTAATAATTGTTGCAATTATACGAATTCAGGAATTCTTTCTGCGCAGTCACATAACTCATAATACTCACAAGACAATTTAAAAATTGCAAGACTCAATAATCATTATGTATTATAGTATAGAAACTTACGATGCAGAAATCCATTCACACTGTGCATGATCTCAGACGAATAAAGTCACTCTAATTACGCTTCTCTCACGGCTAAAATTCTGTCGTTACATTCAGGGAAAATAAAATTGAAAGCTAATGGCTATAAAATAAAAACGATATAGACTTTAAACAATACACAGAACAGATAATTTTGTTTCATTTACAATACACGGACGATGGGCACAAGAGAGCACACAATAATTGGGCATGTAGAATTGACTAATTGGCAAAACTAAAATTGATATGAAATTGAGATAACAGGGTCGCCGATTAAATATAATTCTCATATTTTACAACTAATTAATTTAAAATTTTCTTGGATCGATAATTTTTTTACTTAATGAGAAACTCACAAATTCAAGACTATTGATATTTTTAAATTTTAAGAAGACGTTTAGCATCGATTGAAAAACAAATATGTCTAGCTAGTTTACAGAATACGGACAAACAATAAATGTAATATCGACGATACATTTTATATCGGCATGTTACGAAAATCAACGGCATTGATTCTTCCAAAAGTCTTTACAATTAGTTGAAATACGAAAATGGTATGTGAACTACGAGGAATAAAAAAATTATAATAGATATTGTTTTTAGTGAATTGAAAAATTAATTTGAAAAGATAAAATATAAGAAATATACGAAGAAATATACACATAACTGAGAATTAGTGTAAAAATTAGGTTTTAATAAGAGCGTAAGCGTAGCTTATTAGACAATAGTTAAATATTTTTATTAGATATTAAAGGGCCTTACTCATTTTAAATTGATGGTACTTTACCAAATTTAAGAAATTGTAATCATATATTTTTTGTAAAAAGAAAAAAAAAAAAAAAAAAAAAAGAAGTAGTATAAAAAACGGTAGGTGTACCTGTCCCTCCACATTCCTTGTCCTTTTGGCACGATACCGAGGGCAGCCAGTGACGTATTTAAGAACTCTAGTGACGCACTAATTTCAGAACAGAACCTGCGTGTGATTATCGATGGTAGCTCTAACCGTGTTCATGCTTACTTTCTTTATTTACTTATATATTTATCGTTGTTGTTGTTGTTGTTGTTGTTGTTGTTTTTTTTTTCAACTTCGTGCAGAATGTATAGATATATGGTGTTGTTTTAATTTCTTTTTATTTATATTTTATAAAACGTGTTATTACTTAGTATTATTATACATTGTGAGGAACAAACTCTATGTGCTACTAAAAAACAATGAATGATGAGCAATGTGAATATGGTGATAATGAAGTTGCGTGAAAACAATAAGTCAATAAATACTACCGAATGAACAAGACCAGGAAAACGCGTTAGCCCCCTCCCCCCGCCCCTCTGACGTCGTTTAGAGTGACAACGAAATTGTACCAAGTTTTAAAGGGCTTTCAACACTACAATGAGAAATATTATGTTTTCGTTAAGAATAAAATAGCAGCATCAAAAAATGAATTGCTTTAAACCTTTTCTAATGTCAATGATAAAAAAAAATCTTTAGACCGCAAATTGTGAGCTTTAGAAGTACAAATTTTTCTATGTTACGTAATCTTCTATTCCGATACATAGACGTCGAGAAAGAATATATGTTTCACTCGCATAAAAATAATACTTTTTTTTATCTATAAACATGTATATATATATAATATAATTATTTTTATTCTTTTCAATATCTATTGATTTCGACTAACTAATAAGGATGTTAAATAGAATCATGCGAGAGAGAAAGGATCACTCGATATATCACTCAATAATTTCAATAAGCAATCTAAAAGAATGTGCAGATAGTGTCCTTAAAAAACTAGCATTTTTTAAGAATTTCTTTTAAGTATAAAACGCTCGACTTGAGAATAGGAGTATTACTCTGCGATTTCAACCTACTAGAAAGATTATACTTGAAAATTCCTTTACCAAACTTTGTTAATATTACTATCGTAAGATTTACATAAGACTAAGTTTGTTAATAATAGCAAGCAATCTTTCATCAATACATACACCAATGCCATACGTACTATAATACACAACATTATTGTTTTAATAAAAGCCAATCAATCGCTTATTTTAAAAACTCATTATTACTTATTATGGGCTTGGTACATTTATGTAAATGGCATTTTATTTTGAAGTAATTACTTCTCAACAAACTTGGGCAATTCAATATACTTGGTATATGCTATATTTTCATGTTGTTAACAAATTGATTTGATGATACTTTTAAAGTTATGCTCTCATAGAATATTGGTATCATGCCCATATTTGATTGAGCGTATAAATTATTTATTATGTTATCAAAGGTTGTTATTACTACTACAATTAAATATACGAATTGTGAATTTAGTTTTTATTGAAGCATATAAGGTATTTTATGTGAATATAATTTATACATTATTATAATTATTCTTTCAGACTTTACTTTTAAGCATATTTTATAGATACAGCTCTAGATAATATAATATGACGCAATAATTTTTTCTTTAAAAAAAAAAACATTCTTTTTTGAATATTTCAAGTTGAGAAAACATTAAATGTGTATTGATTTTCAAATAACTTACCCAACGTGAACTGGATGTCTGTTGATATCAATGTTGTCTGGTTTCGTTGCATTTTGTCGATTATAGCTTTCTTTGGTTATCATTTCGGTTATAGTAGGTGCTAGAAATCAAATAATTTAACAACAATCAAAAATTAAATGCAGTTTACATTTTACAAACGGAAGGTAAGCCCGTGATAATTAAAGCTCCTGCAAGTCCTACAAAGTCATTAATATTTGTCGAGTCAATTGTTTTATTTTTCAAAGTGCCTTACCTCCGGAGTGTCGATTATCTCTTTCATCGTCGGTTACGTTGACTCTCATCGAATCATCGCCCATGGATTTCATGTCGTCGCCCGTCATATATTGATACTGCTGTAGATCATTGAGCATTGGATCTTCGCCTGTGAATGGAGTAAATTGAAAATTCATTACCACGTAAAGTAAATGGAAATTCAATATCCGAAATAAGTTATGTTTATTACAATGCGAGTCGATTTTAACAAATAAGATAGTTTTAATTGTGATTTTGCCTATCCATACTAATGTAAGATAATTTGTGTCTCAATTAAAATTCGTAATATACGCTTGGCATTATTGATTTGCTGATTGCATTTTAACATAACGCAAGAAATCTATCGGATGTATAATAATGCAACCAATAATAATTGAATCGTTCGAAATAATAATTAAAAAAAGCAAAGAAAATTAAATAAAATCTATAAACCCTTATCGTGTCAATTTGATTATTCGCACTGTTCTAGAAGCCGTATTTTTCCCTTAAAAATGTGCTATAAATAGAGTAGCATTTTTGGCCGAGAAAAGGGAGTTGGAGAGTTGCGATATTGCCGAACATTTAAATCATTAATAATAGATGATAAGAATTCCAGCTCATCGATGGGCTATAAAGTCGACAACGTAATAACCAAAGAACCTTCGGGTATCAATTAATCTATAAAAAGCAAACTCGAACTCGATATTCCGAGTGGCAACAGTGGTGGTAGACCACAACGCGACACAAGAAACCAGGAGTAAACATTGTGATTGAGCGTGCTTTTCCGCGAGTATCCGCAGGTGTTTTCTTTCGCGCTTTGCACGTTGTTGGCCTGCATTGACGCGACACGATTATCGTAGCACAATTCGCGCAAAGTCAAGTGCTGAGTGAAAAAGTCTGGCGATAAGCCACATGCGCTGCACATCGAACTTTATGGTGTATTTTTAATCAAGTGCCTGAACTCATGTTAACCTATACATACAAGTGAAAGTACTCAGAATCCCGAGGTAATCATCCTCGAACGTAAAGCAGAGCAGACCGATAAAGAGAGATTCGAATAATTCGGGGTTGTACCATCGGCTTCTATTGGTTATTTTTGAGATCTCGAGCGGCTTTAATCGAATTAGCGTTAAGCTGCTCTGCATCTCACGAGACCTTCATTAGGCCATCGAGAAGTTCCCCCCGCTCTCTCTCTCTCTCTCTCTCTCTCTCTCTCTCTCTCTCGATAAGCTATGCCGGCAGAATAGATCTATTTTTAAGCACACGCCCAATCTCCGATGATTATCCTTGAAGATATTTTTGACACTTTGTTCCGCGATGGACTCCGGCCTCGTGCCCGTGGAAACATTAATGCCATGAGGACATCGACACCCAGATTTATTAGACACGCCTTAGGGGTGCGCTCTGGCGTGCATAAATCCAAAACCACGAATTGTTTATATTCCGTTCGTATATTCGCTCAACCATGATGCGTCTACTTTTTTTTATTCCTAAGGAAATAGTCAGGGACAAATTCACGGCCAAGGCTTTATTACGGAGAATGGGCGTAGTAACGTCAGGGAAATCAATTTCTCGTGAATGAAAAATTAATTACCAACGGGTGCTTTGATTTGTTTTAACTTAACGAAAAATTATCCAAGAGATAAAAGCTAATAACCTATATTTTATACGTTTGAATTGTTGTATATGAAATTGTTTCAGATGTTTATGGTTTGTAATATATTTTTTTTATTGCTAATCCAATTTGATAAATATTTAAAATGCAGCATATTATGTTCAGCTTTGTACCAGCCATTGTAACATTTATGTTTATTTTAATTAAATGCAATTCTTATCAGTAATAGCTTTAATATAATTCACCATTAAAACAATTCGTGAAAATATCTAAAAATTTCTTATTATAACGAGAGAGAATGTAAATTATTAGTCTTACCTTAATTGACACTCTACAATGTGAGCATTTCAACTGACCTTATATTTATTCGTAATTAACGTTAAAAAATAAAAAAATTTATTTTCGAAATATAAGATTTTGTATGAAGTATTTAATGAATAAAATTACAATGTTTATTTTTATACAATTTAAAGACATGTCAGAGTTCATTTTGCCTTTTCATTAATAACAGTAATTACCATTTGATCTATTTAGAAAATGAATATACTTCACTATTGTATTCAGTGAAATATTTTTAGTGTCATTACTTCCTATTTATTTTTGTGCTGCTTTTAATGCACTTCATGCGAAATTCTTCGCAACGCGGATAAATGAATAAAAAGACTTTTATTTTCATAATAATTCCTTTAAATTTCAATGTAGTTCCTCTTAGTAAGTTTGTCACCAATCAGAGAAATAGGCGTTTTCGAAATAGCGATAAAATGACCGAAATTCGATCGACTAAAATGAATGAAATCAAATCAGCCAAGGAAAAACTTATCTAATACGCTATCATCACAATTAGGCAAATGAAATTCGCCTGAGGATTGGTCAAACGATTGCCTCAAGTCATTTAAGCACTTATTACTTAAACGTGCTTACCAAATTCCTTAGATTCATTTGACTTTACTCTTAATTAACGCATAATAAAAATTATTTGATCACGTTCACAGTTTCCTGTAAAATGGCAATGATTTTATTGTTATTATAGAAATCAGTACGTGACGCGCGCCATTAATCAGCAGCTTCATCATTAGAATTAGCAAGGAAATATCGGCGAAGCGTCGCACGTCAAGGGGTCGCGAAAAATCCTCGGCAAAATAAAACGGCGCATTGCCGAGTAATCTATTGTGCGATGACATCAGTTCCCTAATCAGCTCGTGAAAATTTTATCGGCGCTAATGCCGCGCACGTCGCGCCATAAGGAAGTACCGCACTTGCATTTGGCATCCGAGATTCGCTCATCGGCGCTTCTTTCTGCATCGTGGATTGCGCACGACCCAAATCCGCCACGGACGGACTCGCCCAATGCTAATTAATAAAATCGACGCGGAAACTTATCCGCGGATATGACAAAATTGACTCTCGCGATTCGTCTCAACCTCTCAATCACCCTTGCCTCCCTTCAACGACTTTTCTCGCAAAGCGTGACTAATTAGGGGCGTCGGGTGGAGAAGTGGCGCGTGACAAGAGCGACAAGATTAGCAGCCGAACTTGAACTTTGGCTCACGGGCGCTGCCAAGTATTGCTCTTACGTAGCGAGAGAGCGACAAGTGCGCTCGCTGTTGTTTTATTTATGGCGAAACCTACTGGGCACGTCGCTGTTCCTGTTGCGCGCACACCCGCAGCATGCCATCTTACTGCCCCTGTTATCCTTGGGTACGAGGCCCTTGGCTTCGTCCTTGGGACTCTTGCTCTTTTTCTTGCGCTGGCGCACCTCCGGTTGCCTCGACGCCATCGCGCCAAGAACCGCTCGGACACTCGCGGATCGGTCTTCGTCCTTGGCAGCCTCCGCAGCGCATCGGACAGATGCTGAAGCGATTACACAACGCGGCTTGTTTACTTCCTAAGGATACTCGAGGTGTCTATCCGTTTTCTTTTTCTCCTCTCGACTTATTTACATGCACACCCGCGACTCCTTTACGTAACGCCGCACTCGCGAGAGGAAAAGCGGGGTCGAAGGGCAACGATCACTACTAGTATTCTCTGGTTGCCTCCCGCATGCCTGCGACAAGGTAAGAAGCGACGGGAAGGGCAGGAACAGCGACTCTCGATAACACGATCGATTCGGTAGCGCGATTCGACTAGAAATGTCGGCGTGCGTCCGTTGAATCACCAATTTTATAATAGAAACACACAACCTTCCCGCGCTCGCTTCTCTCTCTCTCTCTCTCTCTCTCTCTCGATCACTCGTATGTTATTTAAGCCCGAGCAAGCGGACAGCGGGGGATGGATCGCGGCCGCGGTGGAAATGGAAATCGGGCTTTTTACGACGCGCGGGCTCATTAACGCTCGACTTTATGCGAAGTCCGATAGCGCACTTTACGAGCAAAACCGGATCGTTATCGGCGACTCGCGAGCGCCCGTCTCAAGCTTATTGTGTGCTTTTCGCTCGTAGGTTTGCCCGCGCCAATCGATCGCTCCACACGTAAGTACACAATGAACGAAGATCGATTGATAGATGGCGGGAGGGGAGGGGTGGAGGTGGTGACCGGCGAGGGAAGGAGAATGAAGAGAAAGAAAAAAATAGACTAGAGCGCCCCCGCCCGCCTCGAGCTGCGTTACATAAATACGAGTATTTTCGTGGTATGGAGCGTTGGTTTTGGCTTGCAGCCAACGTATGGCTAACTGAGCCACGTCGCGCAAAACGAGACCCATGGAACAAGGCTGAGTGCACGCCACTTGCGTAACAGGTAGCCGTAGGGGGAGGTGGAGGTGGCAGCTGAGGAATTCGAGGAGGATGACAGGCCGGGACGGTGTGCGCCCGTGCGTGCCTGTGTGTGCTAGCGTGTGTGCGGGAGGGGTGGGTGAGGGGGACCGCACGTGCTTTTTCAGAGCGGGAAGATCATCGTTGACGATGTGCCGTGGCTCGACAACAGCTCACAAACTCGCTGTTCCAAGAGCTTCCTTCGCCGAATCTCGAGTTCGATTCGTAATAAAGAGTAAAAGCCATTTGGCTTATCGCGCGAGCTTTTAATTGCGGCCGCTACCTCGATACATAATTTGCCGTTACTCACGTCGTAATATTGTGGAACAATAAGTTTATTTTCGCTTTATATCGTATTTATCTACGAGACTCCCGATTCGAAAGAAGAAAAAAAAACAAAAAGGAGAAACAATAGAATAATGCACATTCAGAAACTCGTGGCGTTTATTTATTTGCGTTTGCGTTCTCATTTTATTGCTATCCCATTTAATCCGGTGTATTACGTACGTCGCAACGATGTAACCAAGTGCTAAAGTAGCGTGCGCCAGTAATGTCGACGACGTTGAGCATTGACAAATGCCTTTATGGGACCCGCCGCCGGTCTTCCGCGAAATTCAATAGCGAGCCGTAAGTAGGAAGCGCATTTTGAGCTGGGCAGCACTTAAAAGCTAACCAGTGCGGATGATTCGGGGTTAGAGGTTGTGGATGGGGCGGGTGGGGGGAGTGAAGGAGTAATGAAAGTTGATGAATTAGATGGGATGTAGCAGCCTTTTCGCGCCCGGGGTATTGTCAAAGACACGAGGAGGAAGTGGAGACCGCGAAATAGAGTCGCATAAGCGAGCGGCGCTAATAAATGTACTCGATGATACGAGATGAGAACCAGGATCGCGACGTTTCTTCGTGTGTGGCGACTAATTCACGACACGTACATTCAGCATTGGCTCTTTCCAAATTGTGTCTTTAATTATAGACGCCGATGAGACCTACGGGCATGGAGAGCACTTTTTTGTAATAAACTACGCTGATATTTAAAATCGATTTTATGGGGGAAAGGCCAAACTGTAGATCAGCCCCGGTCTTATTAGCGTGAAAAGTGTGAGAGGAGGGGTAATCGCGGACAATTGATTGTAATAAGATTCTTAGAAGAGCGATCAGAGCATTCTACATGTGTTAATTGCTTTGCCAAGTAAATAGTGAGAGGGAGAGAGAGAGAGAGAGAGAGAGAGAGAGAGAGAGAGACGGAAGGGGAGTGAAAAGAATAACGATGACAAAAAGTTTGACGATGTGGATTAAAGAGCCTCGGGCAGGATAATGCCCGGGATCGTATCACTCTTGAAAATAGAACGCGAGTGCCGCAAATGCGAAACCATTTTCGATTGTTTTTTATTTCCTTTTCTTGGGAAGCACATTCCTTCCGCACCAATTATCTAATGCTGCGCTAACATTGAATTACACGTAACACACAACCGCGCGCGTGCGCGCGCACGCGCCTCGTGGTCTTCCGAACAATTCCCAATCGTTCGCGATATATCGTCGCTTACCTATGTAAGCATCGCACGCCCTAAGGTCAAAAGCAAATTGACTACTTCATAATCGTTATATATTACCAGCCCACTCGAAGCTCGCGCGTACACTCGATTATTTATTATTTATTTTCCTTTATTTGGTTCACATGCATCGATCTTCTTCTTTCTAATTCGTTAATGATGCACGGGCTCGCTGTCTTATATTTTCTTTTCACTATCCATCGAAAATCGCATAAATTTGGATTGCGATATATTTTCGGATAACATCGACTACTGTTATGCAAATATTTTTTACTACATATTGCTCACATTTGTGTGTTTATATATCCAAAAGTATTATTAAAGGAACACTCGGATAGTTTTCTTTTTGATTTAATAGACACATTAGATTTAAATAATGAATTCTATGAAATTTGTGTATTCTATTTTGATTAGCTGATGAATCTGTTTATTTTTAAGTATGACATAGGCAATAAAATAAAATAATTAATACGTATTTTGAACGATAAATCAATTACATTATCACTTCGTGTTATGATCCATCTACGAAATTAATCTCACAATATAGTACTACCTATTGAGTATTGTAATTGAGAAAAAATTTTATTTCGTTTGGAATAAAAAATAAAACAATTATGTCTAGTAATGTGATGAGGAAATGTGAAAATGTATCTTAAAATAATATGATGTATTCCTTAATAATTATAGTACAGAATAGAGGAGTGAGCTATAAGTTAAAAAAATTAATAATATCAGAGCAAATTAAAGCAACAAAGTATTGTGCGATATAAATTTGTAAAACCTGTAACGTTCGTAATACTTAATTGATTTCTATAATAAATAAGTAAATAAATAAATATATACATACATATACATATACATATATGTATATACATATACGTATTCATATATATATATATTTTTTTTTTTTCCATTGATTTCTTTTATAAATAAGTAAATAAATAATATATATATATACATGCAATGAATGAATGAGATATACTAAATTTATCAAAAATCATATCATCATAATAGAATGGACAACGAAAGAAAAATATACAATTAAATAAAGACGATAATGTTATCTAATACATATATAACAGAAGAAATAGTGATGCGTATAAGGGTAGTCGGGTGACCAATCAATCAAAAAAAGTAAACTTAAGTGTGAGAATAATGGAGAACGTAAAAGAAGAAGAAGAAGAAGAAGAATGTGCGAGACATGACAGACAACTTACGAGTGTAGGTCATTTGGCCCTGGTAGTAGGAAGGGAGGTACACGTGTTGCGCGTGAGGCGGTTTCCCGTACACATTCATGGTTGCCACGCTGAACTCATCACCACCTATATGCCGCACGTCACCCAGGAAGGTTATTTTTCATCAATACCCCAAAAAGTTTTACATTCTTTTATTGTTTGTTACAAGCGTTTATTTTAAACTGCTCAACATTGACATTATCGTTGCTTCAAAGCTCTGCATTCACCTGGTTGCTAATTTCAATATTTCTAATTAAAATACGAATTTATTTTTACATCGGTAAAAATCTAAAACATCGGTCTATTGAATGGATAATTAATGCTCTCTCTCTCTCTCTCTCTCTCTCTCTCTCTCTCTTATCTGAATGTAGCAACCGAGTGAAAATCCGCTAAGAACATGCTCTTGCCAAAAATATGCAAACACGTACGCAATAATAACAAGCAACTGAAAAAATATTGTCGAACGTAATGAATACTAAATCTAAGAATGAAATCTCGCTATGAAAATACTTCAAGAATAAATTAAAAAAATACTCGTAAGATACTAAATATTTCTTAACTTATGTTATGTGTGTGTGTGTGTGTGTGTGTGTGTGTGTGTGTGTGTGTGTGTGTGTGTGTGTAAGTGGTTGTGGCTTTTATATATCGTCAATTTTTCTTCGCAAATTTAACTAAGGTAAGATAGTTTTCTGCTCTCAATGTATCTTTAAAATACTTGAAAGGCTAATATTATAGGGAGGGCAAACTGATGAAATTTTTTTGTATCACTAGGACGGGAGCGTACGTTGTAATTAAAATAAATATACAAATAAATACAGAAGAGTAATAAGGAGATAACAAAAGAATATCAAGAATATTAACATTCAATTTCAAGTGGGAATTATTAAGTACTCGGCATGCAGTAACATTAAAAAGCATGCGAATAATGTTAAAATGCCTTTTTCATAAAAGTGTAATAATTATGAGTTATCGATATCTCTATACCAATCTCTACTATTTTATTGCTAAAAGTAAGAAATAAAGTAGGACTTAAATTTGAAAATCCTTGCCAATTAAATATTATGCTTGTGAGACCCGATAAACGATAAGCGACTGGAATAAACGAAGATAATAGACTTGTGCATGGCGTACGACCGACAAAAGCATTTAGCAATTAATTCATTTGCATTCATGCAACAAAAAAAAAAAATAAATAAAAGAGAAACTTGCCGCCCTCTTCCTCGCTGTCGCTCATAAATGCCTCTTGCATATACTCTGGTACTTGAACTTTGTATTTCTCCTCGATGTTGATTGTGTGGGTTGTTGTGATGACAGTCTCCGTTACGACTTTTAACGTTTCGACAACACTTATGTAGCCGAGTTTTTGTCCGATGTCTAGTGCCGTATAGCCGTTCTATAATTAGAATAATATATTCGTATTTAAATTACAGGGAAAGAATTGAATTCTTGGAAGTTGAAAAACACTGATTTACTTTTCCGAACGAAAATATTGAGGTAAGCAAAAGTTTGCACGGAAGCGATCGTAGGGATTTTAACTATGTAGCAAAAAAAAAAAAAAAAACTCCACGTCTTAAAATAAACTAATATATATATATTCTTATACGAATTACAAAAGACATTATATTTTTAATAGACATATTAAAACACCTTGCGATAGAATTATTTTGCACGCGGTATTACTCCACAAATCGTAAAGACACAAAGTGGCGAAAATTTACAGCAGAGCGTTCTCGTGTTAATAAACGCTGGAGATGTTGTACGATACTTCCATCATTCGAAACTACACAGCGGATCAATTGAGTGCAGCGTTATTACCGAAAGAAATAGAAATGACGCGGCAGCAATTTTCGACAGATTAGCAAATGAGGAAAGACGGAGGAATTGATTAATTGTGCTTACGTGGCTGACGACGTTCGGCTGGGCCTTGTTCTCCAGCAACAGATTTATAACTTGTGTGTGGCCTTGTTGAGCTGCCTGATGCAGAGGCGTGTAGCCCACATTGGTTCTACTGTCGACGGAGGCACCGGAGCTCAATAGGAATCGGACCATCGCGGCTTGACCAAAATGAGCCGCTATGCTCTTAATTGAAACAGCATAACTTTCGAATTATCATTCCCGTGGATCGACTATTTTCTTTTTTTCATTTTTTTTCTTTTTTTTTCTAACGAGCTTCGCGTAGGAAAAGGCGGGAAAAGTGAGAGTGGAGCAAACAAATGGGAGCCTCGTTATTAATGAGCTTAATGAACGTAATACGCTTGGGAGGGGGGGGGGTAAAACAGTCCGGGAGGAAATTAGCTGGGATTTATTAATATATTGTTGTAGTTTAAAGGGGACTTTTCAGTGGAGTTATCAGCAACAGTTATGTCTGCGATTATATATGCATTGTAAATGAATTTGCACCTGTGCGCCTAAGTTGCTCATTATGCGCGAGTCTTCCGGCATTGATTTAACAATAGTGAGCTTACGACAATTGCTTTTATATAAGGAGTGCGTTGAATAAAGCTGTATAACAATATAAATGTAATAACAAATTTTCTTTGCTTACATTAGTTTTTTCATCGATGAGAGAGCCATTTTTAACGAGAATAGAGGCAACGTTGACGTGATCCTCTTGGGCACAGAAGTGAATTGGCGTAATTCCATTCTAAAAAGTATCGAGTTCATAGATACGCGCTAACTTTTCAGTAAGATAAATATAAAGATAAAATAGAAAGCGTGAGAAAGAGATTATGGGAATTGTGTTTTGTCGACGTACCTTTGCCTTGTGATTCAAATCGCCTTTGTGCTCGATTAGTAAGGTCGTCATATCAGTGTGACCCTCAAGGGCACTCAGGTGAATGGGCACGAAGCCACCTTTAGATTCGACATTAGTTTTTGCACCGTACTCCAAGAGCGTGGTGGCAATGTCCATCTGTAGAGAATTAAAGAGATATAAATTAATAGCGGTGAGTGCGCGAAATTGCTAATAATAGTCTAAAGTGCCGCGTATCCTTGATCGATGAACTCACCTGGTTCTTCCAAGCAGCGATGTGGAGAGGAGTATTGCCGTTTTTGGCCATACCGTGCGGTGAGGCACCTTTATCGAGGAGAAGTAGCGCCACGTTTTGATGATCGTAATAGGCGGCCATATGAAGTGGAGTCACGCCGTTCTGTGCGGGTAGAAACATAAAATAATGGCGATTATAGCGTAGCCTGGATTTAGAAGGTTTTCGAGCCTCGAAGATAATTTACCTTTCCTTCGGCGTCAATTGGAGCGTTCTTCTGCAGCAAAAGTCGAGCTACATTCATATTACCGTATTTAGCAGCTAAGTGCAAAGGTGTGAACCCTTTCTTGGTGGGTGCGGTAAGCGAAGCGCCATTTTCTAATAATACCGACGCCACCTGCAGCGTAATAGATCGATTTTCAGTGCTAGCACGTGGCTAAAACGACTTAATTTGTAATCCGACATTAAAGACAAAAGCGGCTTACCTCTTCTTGACCTTCCTTCGCGGCTATATGAAGAGATGTGTACGAATCGTTTGTGGTTGCATCAACGGTAGCGCCGTGTTGGAGTAAGAGCATGACAATGTCGACGTTACCCAAACGCGATGCAATATGAAGCGGCGTTTGCTCTTCCTATGTGGCAAAAATAACCGCGCATTTAATAATCACGATTCCGTGTTATTCGAGCATGAGTGGAAAAACAATTAAAAAAAGAAATTAAAAGAAATTAGGGATTAATGAAATTCATCTACCCTGGCATGAGCATCGACTTGAGCTCCATTCCTCAAGAGTATCCTAATAATGTCAGTCTGATTCGCTCTAGCAGCTAAATGCAAAGGTGTTTCACCTCGTACTGTCGGTATGTCGGGATTAGCATCGTGTTGCAACAGGTATATGACGATATTCATGCCGCCCATGAAACTCGCAACGTGCAAAGGCGTCAAGCCAGACTAAATGGTACAGACAATGCACAATTGTTAAGCGATAGTACTGTTGTAATCGGGGTGTCGGGGGACGAAAGATTTTATTTTGAAAGCTCTCGTCATGAAAGCGAGCGTGTGTGACGCGGAATGGGTGATGAGATGCTGCGACACTTACCTCCGTGGTTGCTTCGATGCTGGCCTTATATTTTAATAATAATTCGACGATTCTAAATCTATTCTTTTTACAAGCGATGTGAAGAGGCGTAAATCCGTTCAAAGCTCTTGCATTCTTATCCGCATTTCTATCTAAGAGTAATTTGGCCACGCGAACGTGACCGCAGTGCGCAGCTACGTGCAATGGCGTGAGGTAATCCACCGTGACTTCGTCAACCGGAGCTCGATGATAAAGTAAGATTCTCGTTGCGTCGACGTGATCGCCCTGTACTGACATGTGCAACGGTGCCAAGCCACTCTGTGACGAAAATACAAGTTCATTTAATCGTATGATCAAATTGTTTTTAAAGAATCCTTATTATCAATATTGGCCTGCATATATATTTTTAGATTGTGAATCGCGGGAGACGCTGGAATTTCATTGATTTGCTTGGAACTTGAACAAAATACAGGAATAGTCTCGTTTAAACATTCGTTAAAATATTCTCAATGTGACAGAAATAAATTATCATTGCATTTGTGAGTTATTTTTCGTTCGTTAATTTTTAATTATATTTTTTTTCTTTCTTTTTTTATTGATGATTTTTTCGTAATCTATTACGAAACAACATCTCGATTAATTCCTTATACGCTAAATATATTGCATTATTGATGAATAATCGGTACGTACTTTCGATTTGGAACCAATTGGGGCTCCTTTCTCAACAAGAATATCGACTACTTCGTGATGTCCGGAACGAGCCGCACAATGAAGAGGAGTAAGCCCGTCCCTAGTTCTTACTGCTATTTGTGCTCCTTTACTTATAAGGAAATTTACCATTTTTATTTTTCCCCATTTAGCTGCTACGTGCATTGGAGTAATATTGTGCTGAAATTGAATAATCTACCTATTAGAAGATGTTTATTTCCTAGTATTGAAATTCGAAAGTGAAATCTTGTGTACTTACCCTAGCTACAAAATTAACATCTGCTCCCTTATCGCAAAGTATCGAAGCAATTCTTTCGTTGCCGTAATGCGCGGCAATGTGAAGAGGCGTAAAACCACTTTTTGACACCACGTCCACGTTGTGATCGCTCTATCATTCAATAAACATTACATATTTATATATATGCATATGCGTATCTGTCTGTCTGTCTCTGTGTGTGTGTGTGTGTGTGTGTGTGTGTGTGTGTGTGTGTGTGTGTGTGTTTATATATATATATATATATATATATATATAAATAAAAATTCGTTATGTATGAATATTTTAATAGAACATTTTAACAAAATATATATATATATATATATATATATATATAAACAAACTAGTCGATCATTTTATTTACCAATATATACTGTAATATTTTATTTACAGACCTGCAGAAGTAGGGTTGCTGCCTTACAATCATCTTTTTTTGCGGCTATGTGCAAAGCGGGTAATTTAATTTTCCCTCTCGTACAATTCTCAAGAAGAACAGCGACTACTTTATCATGTCCTTGTTGCATTGCTACAGCTAACGGAGTAAAACCATCCTAAAAATTAAAAAAAAGCAAACATACTTTGTTAAATTTAATATGACTAAACATTATTTTTTATACGATAATTGTACAAAAAGATAGCAGTACAAACGAATATTTATCAATATTTACTGAATTAGTATTAACAGAAACCTTAAATTAAATTAAAATCTTAAGCCTAAGCATAAAACTATAAGCCAGATTATTTCCATTTAATGATATTTAAAAGCAAAAAAAAAATTATGTGCCTACTGCAAAAATTAAATTAACTGATAAATTTCTTGAATTTGACACAGAATGAAATGCAAATGTAAATATTAATACTTTGATAAATAAAAGTTTGTACATATTTTTAATTATATTTGCTAACATGTTATAATTATGCATTGATGTACATTAAATTCTAAAGTTTATCGTGTGGCTGCATGTAGTATTGAAATATTCCATTTTATTCTAAATCTGCATCAATTCGGACTTTGTTATCTACATTTTTTTTTAAAACTTTTACAATCATTATATATCATTGAATATTGAAAAGATAGAGACGTAGCTAATTCATTGATATAAAATAATTTTACTGTTAATACTGTTAGTAAACAAACAAACGTATAGTAAAAAATATTGAATCGATAAGCCTCTATTACATTTGCATGTAAAGTAAAAGATATTTCTACGTTACGTTGAATGCATACTAAATTTCTAAACTTAATGGCCAATGATGATAATTATTTTGTCTATTGAAGCAATAACGTATATAATCATAACATCATTTAAAACACATCTTGAATAATTAAATAAATATTTGTATTAACGTGCATTAATATTACGTCGTGGATTAAGACTCGTGTAAGCTACATATTTAAATGTATGTAAAAAACCTATGCCTTTCCCTCAAATCCCCGACTGCGCTAATTGAATTCATCATTCTAATTATATTTAACAATTGTGTACGTATATAGAAAAACAAAAATGTAATTATTCGTAGGACGATGTAGAAAGAAGCATAGTACCTCAGTGGCGAGTGATTGATTAGCTCCTTTGTTAAGAAGAAATTTAACGACAGAGTCATGGTTCTCCTGCGCCGCCATATATAATGTTGTAAACCCGTTTTGAGATTGTGCATTAACTGATGCACCGCTTTGAACCAATAGCTGCACAACTTCCTCTTGGCCAGCTGAAATACACAAACGACGTCAATAAATTATTACTAAGTAAATAAAGTAGATATGCTTAATTTCAGAACTCCATATGCATAATACATGAGGTTTTGTTATTTAGTAATGTAAAATTTATTTATTCCGTTAAAAAATACGTTTGGAATCATAAATTGTACGAATAGCAAGTGGTAATTAGCAATCTTAATTATTTAAATTAACAATAATGAATTCTTAATCGTATGGCATTTAGCATCTAATTGAAGATATAATTGACTCGTAATTCGAATCTCAATTTAACATAAACACGTTTTAAAAAAGCCTATATGAGCTACCGTTGCTTTTCCTTTTTAATATTTCACATTTCCATAGTTGAATATTTACATTTATTTTTACTCAATTAACATAATCGATAATAAACATTACTTTTAAGCAAAGAAAAAAAAAAGAAAAAAGGTACAAATGCAAAAATTACTAAAATCGACAAAATTCTAATAATCTTCCTCGCATAGAATGAAATTAGAAAAGTATGTGGAATCTGTGATATTAAGGTAAGGTACTCTCGATTAAACTTACCAAGAGAGGCGATGTGTAGTGCGGTATTTCCCTTTTTTGTCGCGGCATCGACGATTGCTCCACGCGTGAGTAGTTCTTTTACAATTTCCAAGTGACCATCTTTCGCCGCCAAGTGTAAGGCATTTAGTCCATTCTAAAAAGAAATTCAAAGAAATTCTTTCAGATATTCCATAAAAATATGTACTGCAAAAATAAGATTTTCTTAGCAAATAATATTGCAAATGAATCGTAATTAATTCTTAATTAAAATGACTTTCGTTAAAAATAGGTTCATTTTGATTTTGAATTAATAGAAGTTAATCAGGTGCAACAATATATTTTAAGTTTCGAATTTTTAAAATTCTATTTTTTAACAATTAACTTTAATTTACTATGATTTCTAATCAATTATAAGCTTTCTAGATTAGTTCAAATATTAATTACACACCCACACACACACACACACACACACACAAAACCCACGTATATACACACACATACACACACACGTATATATATATATATAATATATTTCTAAAGTTTTAGGAAAAACGACATAATTACTCTAAATAATCAAATAACCATTGGGATTCGTAAGCATTCAATAATAAAATGTGTGGATATCAAATACATTTATTTTTAATATATTATGGTACAAGTGATTTAAATTTAAATTGTTTATTACAATCATTACAATCGAATCTTTTTCAAATGCAAGATTTATACGTTACAATGTAAACAATTTCATCTGTAATCTGGAAAAATAGCCACTAGTCAATTTTAGGCTTATTAGTCTTTCATTTTATTTCACAATTAGATCATTTATACAGCATTCCTTTTTATTACTTTCAAAACCATAAATTCTATGTACAATTTGATGTAAAAATGTACATTGTATACACTTTTGTATTTCAAAATTAAATTGTACCAAACATTATCTATAAATTTTTTAATATTTTTTAGCAATAATGTGAAAATTTCTGTTAAATATATAAAATATTATTTATATTGATATATTTCCTTATTGTTTTATGCCTTTGAATTAAATTTTATACAAGAATATTTATATAATCAATATATTCTGAAAAAATATCAATAAAATATTAAATTGAAAAATAATAAAAATGTTAAACGCTGCTATGAATGTTTTACATACTTTATATTAATAAAACCCGAAAATTTAATTAATATTACTTTATTTCTTTTTATTAATTAAAATTAATGAATTGTAATATAAAAAAAAAGTACAGTCGTACCGTTTGCTCTTAAAAAATGAATCCTAAACTGAACTGTGACATATATAAACATAATTGTTAATAGATACATTAATAATTTACTAATATACGTTAATTTTAATAAAAATAATGTTTAATTAACTTCTACTACTGTTAATATATTTGTCATTTGTTTATAAGATAAAAAGTGCAAATATACAAAACAATAGTAATTGTAAAAATAAAGCTTTGTACTTATAATTTAATAAGGTAGAAATCATTAAAGACGATAATTGAACTTTATTATCGCAAGTAATGTAATTAAGTTATAAAAACCGCGAAATTGGAAAGATATGATAAAATGTCTTAAATCATTTAAAATTCTCATTAGGCTCTCCCTTCGCGTTCAATAAGACGATGAGCTTTCAGTCTCGGAAAGAATGAAGAAGGAGGTAGGGTTAGGTGAGTAAAAGGGACAACGCGTGTGTGGGTTGGCGCGCGCACTCAGGCATATGTGCCTATGAATAAAAGCCAGAAAGTGATAACCGAAGTATCATGTAGCGTAAAAGGGAGTCGAGTGATGCATAAAGAAACGCCGAGGTGAATCCTGGAAGCCCCTTTCAGCCCTTCGGGCACTATTCATCCGAATACTTCCTGTGACACCCTCGTATCGCCCGCATTACAAACTATGTGTTGCAAAGGACAGAGTAGACCGAAAGTTAGGCCTCGTTCCCTTGTCTCCAGATTTTGTCTTTAGGGTCGCCCTGCGGCTCACTCAACAATTAAAATAATTATCTTTGCACTTACCGCGTTCGAGGCGTTGATATCGACCCCCATATCGAGGTACTCGAGTACTCTTTGGAGATGTCCGGCTCTTGCGGCCCGTAAGAAAAATGTGCTCAAGTCACCCTATAATGAAAAATTTTCATTTATTATTTTTTTCTTCTGGCAAATGTTGCATAATATATTATAGATATGGAAGAGAAATGAAAATGAAGAATTCTTTTTAATTTAAAAATTTTTTCCATTTTTTTCTTCCTATTTTTCTAAAAATGTTTATTCTATTATTATACTATTATTATTGTAATTGAGACATTAATATCGATTGAATACAAAATATTTATATTCTGAAATAAGTAAATAAATATATATATATATATATATATAAATAATTTTATCGTCTAAGAATTTTTTATGAATTTTTAAATTAAATGATTTTGAAATTAAAGAAACTTCGTAATATTGCTTTTAAAATCTTTGCCCAAGAATTTAGGAATACTCACAGGTACGTCGATAAAACAAAAGTTTATTTTCCGTCTTATCGTTTTATAGACGCGTTTGCATTTGATAAGAACTCAGTCAATATTTAATCCGTGTATTATATATTGTTACAATTGATCCCATTCATAAGTTTACGTTATCTCGTAGCTTTCTGAATATGTAATAGTTGTTACGCAATGACATTACAGCTGATGCTTCAAGTTCAACATTGATCTTTTAATGATTTCAAGAAAGCTGAACAAGAGTTTATTTATAGTTATACGCTTATACGCTGGTTATAAACCTATACACTTATGTACAGATTTTGAGATAGAATGATAGAAAACTCTACAAAAAATATAATCCATTTTTAAATTTAACGTTCATTGAACATAATATCTTAGTACTTTGAAAATTATTTTCAAATAAGCATTATAAATGCATGAATAAATAATACAATGTCATTATTTTAACTTGAGAATATTTAGGTACTTTCATCTGCAATCGCAATCCTTTAAACACAATAATAAAAAAGTGTATCGAAACATTTATTTCGTATTACTTGTATTACTTACGATTAATTTGAAATTACTTTATATTTAATACTATTAATTCAGAGCGTAAATAATTTTTCAAAATTCAAATTATTTTAGCGTATGTAGGATAATATCAAATAACATATTACGTTGGGAATAAGATATTTCACAAAATCTATCCTTATTATTATTATTAAAATAAGATTTAAATGAAAATGTAATAATTTTTAGAGCCCGTTAATTAAAATTTAATGTAATTTTCATACATAGGAATAGTGAATTTGTAGATCTCGGTTATTAAAATATACGATATTCAATTCGATCAAAGTGCCGATCATTTCATGGATCTCTAAAAAGTCAGCCAGAAAATACGACTCGACTAACCTACATATTTTTGGCCATTTCAACGTCACGTAGGACATTTCTCTAAATGTCGCACTGCTACTCTTGGATCAAGTAAAGGCATCTACAATGCGACCTTTATAAGATTGCCGCAACACTTACTCCAAGTGCAGTCAGCAGCTGCATTGATTGGCGAACTCTGCAGCTCTGTTTATTTTTGCAAAGACACAAGGGATTTTACTTCCGACGGTTCAATTTTTCTCGACACTCTAATTTAAATGGCAATTCGTAGAGATTTTATTATTATATTTTTGTCTTATTTTTGCCCAATGTACTAATTCGCACACTTTAAAATTTCATTTATTAACTTTTATTACCTGGAGCGCTGCTAGATTTTACGAGTATTTTTTTCTCTTATTTTTATTTATAAATTATGGCCTTGGAATAAGAAATTTATAAATTAGAAAAGCGTAATAAGCTTAAGTAGAACATTTTTTTCTTTTTTTTTTTCTAATACCGTCCAAACTGTCCGATAGAATACTACTCTTCGCTTATGGTTATCCTTTTTCAGGGGAAGTCAATAAAAATTGTTATACCAAGTGCTATTCCAAAGATAGCAGACATAGCCTTTTCCGACGTCGATAGCGTTTCTGTTTTCATTAGTGCACATTTACCGGCCATTATTTTGACTTCATTTCAACTCATAGTAAGTGCAAATAACGTACATTACATCAACATTTTCACAGCGATTGTAAATTAAAAACGCCTATTAAAATTAATTAAATAGGCGAATTAATAATTTATAAAATTAATTTAAGCCATCGGTTGATTAAAACCTGAATTGAAAACGCACTCTATCCAGTTTTATATTTATTGTAAACGGAACTAATGGTTCTTGTAGACTCTTGTATAAAAATCTGGAGAAATCTGAACGCTACGCTCATCGAGGCTATTATACATCCCTTGCAAATAAAGGACTCACGTGGACGGAGTCAATACTTTAACCCTCTTTACGCGTCGCTCGAGCGCTACGAACTTTTGTCTCTTCCGTCCCCGACTAGGCGGATTGATTTTTCTTTGAAAGTCGCTCGGTCGTCTGCTCTTGTTCCTTGCTGAGCAGAACTTTCATTGTACACTACGCCCGCACATGGGGATAAGTGAAAATCAGGCGAGTCAGGCAAACTAGGTATCACCTGAATGCACGAGCTTGAATTATACGTCTCATTGGAACAGTTCTTACGTACTCACTGCGCAACTCTAAATTTTTCGATCAATTTATTCAATTAATTTTCAAGGGAATAGAAGTGAATTTGTGGCGAAGAGGATCGAGTCGGCTGAATTACTTGCTGTTTAAGCAGACGAAAAGACACAAAGTTTCACTAAAGTTTCACAGTCTTGTTCTATTCTTAATAAAAATGAGAAAAGGGTTTGTTGGTTCTCAATTGTATTAAATACTGTGTCAAGCGGTATTGAAGTTTGTGAATTAGCACAACAGCGTACTGTTAAATTATTAATGTTTCCGATTGCTTAAATCAAGTTTAATGTATTGTATATAATACATATTTATTCATTGCGCTTATTGTATTGTAACAATGCGATTGACTTTCTTCCATATATACATATACCAACTTTCATTTGTACTTATACTAATTGAACACAAAGGTGGCTGTATTTGTTTCAATTATCATTTATATATATATTATCTCCGAAACCTGTGCAGTATTAACATTCAGAATAAATTTACCAAATCGGTATCAATATTTATGAGAATAATAAGATATTTTTATTTCGGCTAAGATTACGTGCATTCAAAACAAGTAAATCTAATCTTAACCGAAGCAAATATTCTTACGAAAGTATCTTAAATTTTATTAAAAAGTAATATTGTTTTGTATACGATAAAATTACAAGCTTATAATATGTCAATAATAAATAATTGTAATAATAAAAGCAAATCTATTTTGCGATATCATCGAGCATTTAGATAGTGACTTATGCTTAGAATATTTTTTTTTCTTTCTTGTTATAAAGATAATTATAATTAAAAAGAAAAAAGTTTGTTTAGTCTTTATCGGACGGAGATATCAATTCAATTTTTCAGCTAAATTGATTTTTTCATTATATTGTTTTGGAACTTTATTTTCTTTTGGAGAATATCTTGTAAAATGTCATGCGGGGTCATAGTATAAATCGGAAATTTGCTTATATGAATAATTACAATACCGTTGATTCTTTGTAAAACTACGAATTTTCATTCATATTTTTCTCGAAGTATAGCTTCCACTCTCTATTCTTAAGCATATCACTAAGTTTTTGGATTATAAAATTTGACGTGAGAACAAACAACAGAATAAATAATAGAATAAAAAAAAATTGAATAAACAGCATTGACCGATTTAATAAACAACAAAAATTATGCTCCAGCTTAATGTAAATCTATTGATGCGCACAAATGCACGCAACAGTTTAACAGCAAAATTTTACTCTTAATCTTCACAAAAGGTAATTCATTCGCGGAATTTTGATTTATCGCAATCAATAGTTTTCAAACTTCTGCTACACTAATCCCTATAATAGTAACTGCATTGAACCAGAGCAGATGTTCATATTTTCTGTGGTAATAAAAGTTCCCCAGCTATGATTGTTTGACAATGCAGGTATCATATGGTCTTGATTGGACGACAAACGATAAGATCAGAATGAGAGGATCCGTCCTGTCACAGGAATATCCAATCTATATTTGCACGTACGTACGAGGGCGTAGGTATATTTAGGAGGAGGGATTGGGGGGGGGGCAGACGGAAGCCAGAGCCCCGGTGCGTAACCACGTAAACTCGCTTCATGCAATCGATATTGCGAGAAAGAACGGGGGTCCTGAGCGTGAAAGGATGTCCTGTCCGGCATCCTGCATTCTCCACACGGGCGCTCGCCCGCCCGAATTAACGCCACGAAAATAGGCGGACGCTGCCCCCTAGTCATCCTACGATTTACTCGTTTTACCGTCGCTTGTTGTTGCTTGATTCGTTCATTTAAAGCGCTTATTTTGAGTCCTGCCTCACTCGCTTTGAAATACCCAGTACTAAGTACCAAGTGTACTTTTTTGGACTTTAATTTAATAGAAAATGAAGGACTTATTGGTATTAGGGAGAAACATTCAAGTCGAATACTGTAATGTTCGATATGCGTATGTGCAACTGAAAATGGTTTATGATTCGCTTATTCTCACACATTTAACTATAAATATCAGTTAAAAATCACGCAAGATATCGTGTGAAATAAGTAATGTAAAATAGAGGAATCGATAAAAAGGAACTTTGTGGGTTCACGCGGGAAATTTGACAAATATATAACGTTGCTATACTATTTTAATATTTTGTGTTTAATGCTCAGCTACGTGGCAATTAAATTTTAATGCGCGCAGCAATAATGTCGGTAGACAATAAACATCCAACGTAAAGTGAATATAGCTACATAAGTTTTTTCACCAAATCCCTCCCTATAAGAAATACAAGATTATGCATACAAGATGTTAGCACTTGATGGCTATAATAAGACACCGACTACGAATGAATCCGAATTCCTGAAGAAGCTCTCAAAATCTCTGGAAAGGTATTCATTAGGTGATTCTTTAGGAAAAAATTCGCTAGTCTTTTTGATTGTTTCTCATGCATTTTCATGTCAATGAGAAGAAATATGATAAATTAATCAAGGACAATAAAGCACGTCATCGTGCAGGAATGTCATCCTAAAAATTACGTAATCGAGCGTATATGCGAGGTCAGCTAATGCGCATGTACCCACATGCATTTAAATGTCCAGATTTAAAGCCACCGCAGCCGCCGTTGCAGCCGTGATATTTAAGTCTCTGACGTGCCGAGAGAAAGAGAGAGAGAGAGAAAGAACTTTGTGATTCTTCACGCGTTGCTATTTTCGTTACACTCTCGTCAATTGTCTACTTCGATACTCAGCTTAATACACGGAATATTGGCCAACGCCCAGGCCTAACACTTTACCTTTCCAAAAAGAATGTCCGAGCTCGACGGCAGCTTTTTCCCGCTAGACACACATTAATATAAGTCAATTTGTATAGCCGCGAAGAATGAAAAATTTGTAAGCGACTAATGCGGTCGATACATGCTGGTTATATATAGGCGAAGAATCTTAATGGAATCATACTTTAGTTTTTAATAATAACATCGATGAATGTATAAATTACATTAGAAATGATCAAAAATAACTTAAAAAAAAAAAAAATGAATTCCCCAGAATCTGCGATTTCTCAAAATGATTCATACGCTATTTTAAATCTTCCAAATAAATTTTCGAACTTTAAATGCTTGTTCATTGGTAAAACTCAATATTTCAGGTCGCTATATTGTTTAACTTATCAATTATGATAATACAAAATGAATCAAGTCCTTTCATTTATCGTAAAAATACAGGACTAAATTCTTACCGATTATGAAAAAAAAAGGTAATTAATAATGTTATTCTACTTTTTATTCATAATATGATACAACTAATTGCGTGAAATGAATACAACTATTGATTTTTCATATTATTCCTTTATTTCGCTGGATAAACTCATTAAATGATTATTAAACAAGAATCTGGTAAAATACGAATAAACTATTTCAAAAAAAAAAAAAAAAAAAAATTATCTCTCGCAGTCGCAAACGTAGCACTTTTTAGAAATAAAGATAAAGCTTTACGGTAATGCGTACCGAACCGTACATTACAAAAGTCACTAAAATTTATAGTATAGAGTTTCGCCATCTTAATAAAAAGCAAAAATCCTGATAATGCAGAATGTATCCTGTATCGGTATGTATGGAAAAGAAAAAAGTATTCCTATTCGCTAAAAGCAATTCGCCGAGGGAACGAGCTTTCCCGGCATTTGGCAGAGTTTATTTAAAAGCCGGGCGGCGCGGTTAGATAGAGACGACAAGCAAATGAAAGAAGAAAGTAAGGGAATCCAAGCGGGTGCAGGGGGGGGGGGGGAGAAGGGAAGTGCTGCTATCTTAGAGTGTATCGAAAGAGTGCAACGGCCTTTAGGCACGTCGATCTTTGAGGGCCCACTCCATTCAGCCCTCGAAGCGGTGCGTGTTTGCTCGTGTGACTCTTCAAAGAAGAGTCTTCTTGTTCGGTCGAGGCCAGCTCCTGAATAATTCGGGAACACTTTAATGGACTTTTTCCCGATCCTGAGCCTTTAATCATTATTTATGCATGAAAAAACGCGATCCGAGCTTACGAACACGCGAACATTCACTCACGTATGCTTAGACCGGAAGGGTTACTTACTAGGAATGACGCAAGCGATGACGAGGAGTACTTGATCGCCTAAACGGACTTGGACTGCGTAACAAGTATTTAACAAATAAGCCTAACTGTTTCTCCACGAGCTGATCTACGTGTTCGGCATCAATTTCAGATGGGGGCGGGTGGGGGGAATGAACGGGAGAAAGGTGGCTTCAATTTTTCCACGGCTACGAACAACTTTTGATTTTGCTTTGTGCTCGCTCACACGACCCGTTACATTCGGTCATAACGAAGATTTAAAGATACTTGCATTATCTGTATGCATTTAAAATGCTCTTAAATCATTGTTTACTTTATCTGTTCTCATACTACTGATTATCCCATATTCAGATATGTCATCAATTTGACTTTTTTAGTAATACGATACGTCGTTTCAGTATTTGCTTTTTATGCACACGTGTCTGTATTTTATATGTCGTAGGTAGCTTGTTTATTTCGCTCGCGGCCTATATTTTAACGTAACTGAAACTTAATTACAAGCTTATATTTATTCTCATAATTCATGTTGTAATTACAAACAGAAATATAGATACGTGTGGCAATTAAGTTTTCAATCGGGTAATACGATAAACATATGGGCTATGCTATTGCCAAACAAATATAAATTTTTGTTACGCTGTTTTTATACAAATTTTAATAAATTCTTATATGATTTTATATATTTGAATTTTATTAAATTTTTACGTTTTACTTTGTATTAAGATTTATACATGTATTTAAAATTCTATTGTGTATTTATTTAAGAATTTTATCATCTCTTCAAATCATTTTTGAATATTCTAGATATTAATAAAATTTAAAAATATTTAATATTATTTGAAAGCTTAATATTAAAATGCACATTCATAATTAAAGGTCATTTTTATTTAAGTATACATACATTGGAATTAATTTAAATACATTAGTATGTTTAATATTTTATTTGCTAATGTAATAATATACTCGATAAACCAATATTGATGTTAAGATAATAGGAAAAAGAGAGAAAATTGTTGTAATGAGTAAAAAGAAAAATCAATATTTTTCAATTACGTTCGTTCATAGAAGAATCCGATATCAACGGCAGTCTCAATAATAAGATCGTAATAAGCTAACAAGTTAGATGACATGCGCAGTTACAAAGATCCTTTTTATTGAGAAGCCAATTGTGCTGACAAGTGTAACATTCAAATGAACGTGTCCTTTCGGATGCCAAATGTTTTTGTTCGTGCCAGTGAAATATAAGTGCCCCTTCGTCTTACCCGATGAGATAAGATTCGAGCTACATTTAGATAGTTTGCTTAGCACTTGATTGAACGGCAAGATCACTCAAGAATGGGCAGCTAAATTTCATCGATCTTGTTTCTCATATCCGAGTGAATATTCTATTCCGTACGTATGAGAGTTTAGTTAGACAGTCTGTTTTGTGTCGAAGAAAGAGAGTGCGATGAAGAGAGAATGAGCAAGGAAGAGTAACTTTAATAATATACGCTACGCAAAATGTATATTAGCAAAGAATTTATATTTTGCAATGGCTTCTGAGTTAATTAAATCTTATTTAATATACTGAAATATGAGAAATTTATTAAATGTGCGGTAGATTTCTTAAAAAGAAACGAAATTATATCAAATAGAATTATGACCTAAGGGATACGAACATTTTCGAAAAAAACTTTTGTTTTAAATTGTATTTCGATGTAATGTAAACATCAATAAGATAAAATGGCTTTGCTCTTTTTTATGAAATTGAGTAGAAAATAGCAATTCACAAATATTAAGAGCACAACAAACTTGCAAAGATTTATCTTTATTCCGTTATTTCGAGCCAAATTTGACTTCGGTACTCATTCATGCTTGACTAAAATTAACTTTTTAATCTGAAATATTTAAAAATATCTACTTCCGTAATAGAGTAATGTTTCTACAATAGCTTATGCTTAATATTTTCTAATAAGTTTCATGTCATCAATAAATTAACCAATATTACACTCATATGTCTTAAAGTATTTATGTAAACATTTAAAAGCGTTACATTTAAACAAACGTTCACGAATCGCAAAAATTATTGTCTCTCCTTCATTCTAATAGTATTTCGGTCAAATTCCTCAAAGAAATAATACGCAAAACTTTACAAATGCTCAGATTTCACCGATTTCAATTTTCGCATGTTTATGACGTACATCTACAAAGTCGGTCAAGGCCGAAATGCCAAGGGATCTTTAATCGCAATTATGTCCCGTAATGTAATCGTATTCAGACAGTTTGCATTTGGTAATATTTCGCCGGTAACGACTTTTTCACAATGAGAATTTTACTCGCGTGTTCGCTGGCATTGCCAACAGTCTTAGCGGTGTTCGCCTCGTATTATCACTACAATACTTCCCCGTAACTTCGATGTTGACATAAATCTCATTTTACAATGCCCGACGCCAGACATGCAGTTTTTCGAATATCGTATTGATTGTAAAATCTAATAAAGAAGTGTGCATCCACATGTCCGTTCATTTGGTTGTTTTTTTTTTTTTTTTTTTGTTGATTATGCAGTCGTGTAAACAAAATTAATACTGAATTAAAATATTGAATGAGAAGACGAAGGATGTATAATTTGAATTAACAAATTAGCCCTTGAATCATCCCCATGAATATAAAGATAGCAAACTAATTACATGGAACTCTTGTTCGCGGATAATAAAAATGTCATGATCAAATCGTGCCAATGTATTCTGAAAAAATTTGTAAATACACGTAAGTCCGCAAAGGACTTAACTTATACGTGGCAAAATATTCAATAAACAATTCGTTTCCAGTATTTTTACGAGCCTTCTAGGTTGTCACGCAACTCATGTTGAGTAGAGTAAGAAATGAAAGGAAAAATATTAAGCCCTAATGCGCTTGAAAACGAGTCTTTGATTTGGAAAAATAAAAATCTTATTTATTAAAGTTGTCCATTATAGTATTTAAAGGAATCTTTTTTGGTAATATACTCTCCTTTAAAATTTTCAGAGAATAAATGAAATCCGGGATAGATTATTGAATTGTCAGCCCGTTCGATTATTTCAATGCATAATATCGTCAGGAATATTATTTAACGCCACCTTATTATTAAATCATTATCAAATTATTTAAATATCTAAGTTTTTATTCATTTGATCTTAATATTATAAAATACCGAAAAGAATTTTAGTGTTTACACCGTTTTTCTGTAGAATTTAGGCAATTAATTATCCAGTTGTAATTCGGAAATTCGCATTTAAATGAAAATCATATATGAAAATAAAATAAGATTCTTATATCTAATTTATATTCAAAAATAATTATTTTATTGAATGAAATTTTATAAGACCGTGTGTGCAATTATTCACATAATTTCTTCATCTTATCCATTAGCGAATTCAAATAATTAGACAAGTGGAGGCCATTCGCTATATAATTTGATAAAGCTTTGGTTAAATGAAAATAATTGGTGATTTTTTTCATTATGTTTTGTAATCGAAATATTTTTGTTGCGTAGAATCTAAAATAAATTATTATATATTAAAGTATTCATAGAAGACTTTAGTAATATTTTAAAAATAGTTGGCAATTCAATTATTAGTAGAATAGATAAAGCTCGTTTAATTAATAGGGATCTAATAAAACGTATTATTCGCTTTCATCTTTATTCCTTAGTCATCAATCTGAAATATAATACTTGTTTTATTTATTAATCTTTTATTTCTTTTTATTGTAAGTAACTATGAATATATATATATACATATATACATATATATATATATATATATATATATATATATATATATATATATTATATTATGAGTATCAAAATATATTTATTACACACATTGAATGGATTTTACATCCATTTTAAAATCCTTTTAAATTCACTCTAGAAGTTTCAACTCCGCGAATCATAATTTCATATTATAATAAGATTGAATTCTGGTATCAAGCATAGAAATTGTTTCCGCAATGGCACGGAATTATATAATTTTATATCCTCAGGAGCTTACAATACGAGCTTAATTCATGTTATAATCGACCAGCCTAGGATATTTAGAGAAAGAGGAAAAGGGGAATAAGTGTCAAAATGTAATGAAGGGTTCCGGCAATCGTCTCGTGCATACTTTTTTTATTTGACGACTTACGTTACAAAGTATCACTTCCTTTCTGATTAAAGTTGACACAGCTCGTTTATTGTCTCGAATGAATCAAAATGGATACATGCGCTTTTTGTAATGCAAATGGTTCCTTTAAACAGGCATGGTAATTAATTCTCAAATTGTAAAGTATAATATGCAATATAAAATGTTTCTTTACCTTTAAAGCCTGATAAATTCTAAATCAATAAATTAAGTTTATTGCATTATTTGAGAAAACTATGTTTTATAAAGGTAAAAATAAAACAGTTAAAATGCATTCCGTTATAATTTTTAAATTAAGAATATCATTTAGCGCACGCGCATAATCTCTTACTATTATTAAATATTTTTAAAGCATATTTAGAATATATAGTTTAAATAACCATATTATTTGCATATTTATAACAAATTTTATGCAAATTTCAATTTAAATTGCAGAGTTAATCTATCGTTTTAAAATGAATCATAATATCAAATTGTAATACTCTATGATTATTTGATCAGGGTATTTACATAATTGTTGACCTACATAGGCAGATAAAATAAAACATTTTAGCCTCTAAGAATCTAACTTCGAAATTGTTACGTTCAAGCTATACATTATTAAAATTATCGGTTATACTGAATTCGCAAAACAACATATGCTCCAATGGACTTATTTCTTCTTCTGCTTTTTTTTTTTTTATCTTATGAAACGGATTGCATCGTAAAGGCTTGTAACACAATTTCTGTAGATGTGCGTGAATTTTATTAAGGAAAACATTCCCCGAACGGTTCTTAAGCGCCAATTCAAATTAAGAACAATTTAAGAATTATACGATGCTTTTTCATTAGAGAGGTCACAAGTAGCAAGTGGTTGTGCCTGCAATTCATTTTACTTTTTCAAACGCATAATCAAAACGCTCGGCTCGCAAGTAAGCCTCATAGACGTTGTTGAAAAAATACGAAGACGTGAGGAGGCTTTTGTCGTTAACAATTTGTATAGGCGCAATCGCCGAGTGAAAAGAAGAGTCGACGCACGCAGTCAACAAGTGTAAAGGGTGAGCTCCCAAGTCTCCCATTGAAAATAGCCGAGAAAATTGTCTCGCGCTTCTCTCGCCAAACAATCTAACTATAGCAACCAATCTAACTATAGTTATTCCGCGAACGGGTTAGGCTTGCGTCCAGACGGAGCGCGTCGAGTGCAAACCGCCGTCGCGATCTCACTACCTGGGGCATTATTAATCGGAATCGCGTCCCGATAGCAGACACAGCAGCAGCAGCAGCAGCAGCAACAACCGACGCTCCGTTGCCGTCGCGAAAAAGGAAAGGCGCTCACTCCCCTGCGTCGAGCAGCTTTTTGTCCCTTCTTCCGGCCTTGGTGCTATCTCACTCTGCCCGCACGACTCAACCTGGAGAGTGCGCGCGCGCGCACGCATATGTGTTTGCGCGTGTGCGCGCGTGTGTGTGCGAAAGAGAGAGAGAGAGAGAGAGAGAGAGAGAGAGAGAGAGAGAGTAAGAAAGAGCTGGAGGGAAATAAAAGTACAGTGACTGCATATAGATAAAGCAGCGGCAGTCATCGCAGGGCAGAGGAAGGAGGAAGTCTGTAGGAGGTACTGTCGGCGCGATGCTCTGTCGAGTTCGTTGACTGGTGCAGCGGAGGTGGAGAAGGAGGAAGAGAAACTGCTAAGAAGAAGAAGAAGAGGTGGGCGAGGCCGCGAAGCGTGACGAAGAGACCCGCGCCACGTACTGTCGGTTCAACGAGGAATAAATAGCGTGGGTGGACGACCAGTCGACTGGGCCGATCGGACGCTGCTCTTGACCCAATGGGACCGCTCGAGGCGCTGGAGTCCTTCCCGACTATCCCTCGGACTTGCAAGCATCCATTCATGGGGGATCAGGATGCTGCGATAAATTCTGTCGTAGGTAGAATGATACAACGAGCGAGTCTAAGGTGGGCAGGACATTATTTCACAAAAAGAAGAATGGCAGATTTATTTTTATAATTTATGCGCATTGTTATTAATATTATTATCATCGTCAAGAAGAACAATGGAAATTTCTTTTGCGCGACGCAAATTTATTACAGGCTTGATGTTCCACGTCTGTTCCAAATTTCGTTTATCCTTTGCTATATAATTATTTATATTCACTCATACTGTTAATTATTGCAATATTCATGGTCTTTGGCTTTATTAATTTACTTTAACATTTATAAATTTCATAAAAGACTTTTCTTTGTTTTTTCACCCATTATTATTATTTTTTGAATTATTTTTTTTTTTTTTTATTGTTATTTTTTGGTTGTTGAAAAGTTTTCCAACTGCATTTTAAACATTGCATAGCACTTATTACATATGTGGTAGGAATAGAACGGTAAAACGATCTTGATTCATGATTTTCTAGTCTCTCAGTTAATTGTTTACCAGAAAAAATCGTAATGACTAGGTTGACGTCAAGTTACGAAGAACGGCGACTTCCATATTATAAATTTATATTTCTTATCTTTATGTCGATACGCAAATGTAGGGCGAATTTTCATTTCTAATAATTATTCCGAATAAAGGTATAGAAGTGCGTGTCGAGTCGCGAGTACCCTCGAGTGTCTCGAATTCGCATGCGCGCCAGCAAATTTACCGCTTGTTTCTAGTGCGCTAGAGCGTTGACCTGTTACAGAGACAAGTGCATCGAGTTGCACAATCGCCAGCTTGGTAATGTTTTGTCATATTAAGTATCGAGATGACTGAAAATGATGAAAAGCAAAGTAAGTCCATGGTGCAGCCAGCGAGGAAAGTTCAAATAAAGAATCTACGGGATAACTGGCGACCCAACACGGAGTTTACTATCTAAGCAGGATATATCGATGCCTTCGTTTCATGCGTCTTGTCAAAAGTTTACGTTTAAGCATTGTTTATCGAAATGAAGAACTTCACAGACTGGCTGCCATGATTACTACATTACAAGAGAATATTGCAACCGATACGAAAATCGAAGCACCAAATTATGAAATTTAAAATTAAGTAACGGTTTCATATTTTTTAAACTGCTCGGCCCTCCTCGGTATTTAACTCGGTTCATTTGTCAAGCCTTTATATGAATAAATTATTTGATGCGTGAAATGACTTTAAAAAAGCAATACTCTGTATAAAATGCTTCTTTATTGTAGCTTTTATTTATAGCTCTATAAATGATATATAAATAAAGCTGTTGTTCATTAAATAGAACTTTGACAATGCTCAATTCTTCGACCTTTTAAGTCACAAATAAAGTTTGTCGAGGCGAAATTTATGGTTTGTCTAATGCTACACAGATAAGCACATCTATTTTGCGAATCATTAAGCATTCATTGAAATAAATGCTTATAATGACCGAACATTGATCAAGCTCATTTATAAAATTGAAATGTGCATTAAATAAAATAACTCGATGCTCGGCTTAGATTCGAAAGCACTCGTTAATAAGTGCGTGACTGTTGGCGTGGAGTTGACCCGCGACGCGGAATTTTTTCCCATTAGTGTCCTGGTGTAAAAAAGAACGAAGAGAGTTCTCTTCTCCTTAGCGATTCTTATCGCTCACATACGAGCTCGATTGGAGTGCATGAAGAACAGCCGATGGATCATTAGCGTACTCGTTCTCTCTCTCTCTCTCTCTCTCTCTCTCTCTCTCACACACACACACACGCGCACACACACGCACACACTCTCTCTCTATCTCTCTATCTCTATCTCTCTATCTCTCTCTCTCTCTCTCACTCTCTCTCTCTCCCTCTCTCTCTCTCTCTCTCTCTCACGCACGCAAGCACAAACATGCACTAAAACTCTTCTCACGCACAAGGACGCACGTTTATCCAATTATGCGTACAAGATACTCGTTTCTCCGTACGACTTGGTGATGAATTAAGCCACTGGATTCCACTTGATAACGCCGGCGTAGGCACTCCATATTTCAATCGTCGGCGTATTTCATTTTAGTAAGTCGGTCAGCTTCTTTTCAAGACACTCGACTTCTCACACGCGCTACCGAGATGACGGTGCGGGAGCGTAGATATATCGAACGTATTGTGTGATCCACACATTTTTTATACGATACTTTTCCGCTGCATTGCGCTTATGCCTAATCTCCCTCCAAGACTCTTTCGGTGGTTTCTTAATATATAGGCAACTAAGAATTTTTTTTGAAAATAGTTCGATAGTTTAAATTATAGGCGTCAGTCTTTTATATAAGACACGTTGATTCGCCATTTAAAAAATCCTCTCTGTACTTAAGAATGAGATCTTAAAATTCCAAATTGAAAATCAATTGCCCAAATTTTTACCTTAAATCATTTCTCAACGAGGATTGATGAATAGACATTGTTTTTTTATATAATAGATTAAAAGTATTTATAATATAATTTTAATTGATATTGAATTCATTGAGATTGGTTTTTCGTGTATCGAAACTTTCCGTCAAGGCTTTTATAAAGAAATGTCAAAATATTTGACATATACTTACGATCAACGAGGTAACTATTTTCTTAAAAAAGAATTATGAAAAAATATTTGAATTGAGCAATTGGTTACATAAACATTTGTGTTATTTTTTTCTTTTATACTTGGAGGAAGGCTTAAATCATTACTGTATATAAGAAGAAGTACAAAAGTCATGAATATAATTTAAAATTCGAGATGTTCCAATGCTGTTAAAGCAATACATATATATATATATATATATATTTTTTTTTTTAAGACATATTACGTAATACATTTGCACAAAATTCAGATTTACCACTTAAACAACATAATGTGCAAAGTAATTTTTTCATAATTTTATCTCATTCAGAATATAATATTAAAATATTCATAGTCTAAGTTCAATTCTAAATGTACTTTACACTTACTAATAGGCATTTTGATTATTTTTGATAGCCAATTTCAACAACTTTGAAATTCAAAATCGATTACAACAAAAACTTAAAACACTTAAAATTCATTTAGACTAAATAATATTAATGATATTATAAAGGTAAACAAAATATTTATTATTATCGATTTGGTTTCAATTTGTATGAAGAATCGTACGTATATTAGCACAAGTTCTATTACTATATATTCATAATATTCATTCAATTGTCGTAAATAAATAGACGCGACAGCACACAATAAGAGCACTGCAACGATTTATAGTCGAATCAAGCATTTCTCACTGGATACGATTGCGGTGAAATAACGGTACACTGATTTCATGTCCGCTAAGAAATCGCGTTTAATACCTCGCAGAACCTCATCTCCAATCCCAATTTATCACAATAAGCCAAATAAGAAGCAATGATTCCGTTCCGAATGAGAAGCTGCATGGGATGATCGGAAAAATTTCGCGGGGACCTCGGCAATACCATTTACGGGTGGCGGATCGCCATTTGATTTCGGCGAGTGCCGGTGAAAGGCGAGTCTAGTTCACGGCCGAATTGGCTCGTCGACGTCGAAAACGACAAGCCCGGAGCCCTGACCGCTCCGGTGCTTTTATCCGCATTGGTTCCACGGGACATTGAATGCAGCGTTGTTGTGCACGCTCGCGTTTCTGTTAAGTTAATAGAGTTCGTAGCACCTGTTGACTATACTATTATTATTGAACGTTGGCATGATAATGATGATGATAATGATAATCATGATGACATAGCGTTGACAAGTTAGTGGGAAACCATAAAAAATATAGATGCTATTTTTAAGAAAATTTAACATGAAGTCATATGTTTTTATTTATACGTCATTTATATGTTGGTTTAAAGTCTGAACAAATATTATCTATTGGTTTAGATTTAATGAGAGGGTGAGTAATCGCTACTACTTTTCGTTTTTCGTACGCGTTATCGTTTTATACCTCACATAAGGATTATTTCGAGTAAATACTAAAATTTACAATATTCACTTCAAATAAATAGAAGAAGCCATGAAGAATAAAGAAAATCTGATGCTAAAAAATAATACGAGATATTATTTGAAAAATTTATTGGTAAGCAAAAAAAATATAAATAGTAAAAAAATTACTTCTAGACAGAGTTTCTGTGATAATTTGTGTGTGAGTTAGTGTGATAATTTTGAAATGCCACGTCATTCGTCGAAAACAGAAATCTCCAACTTAAGTAATTAATGATTCGACGAATTTCTTGTTCTTAAAAAATTATCAATATTTATATTTGAATAACTTTATCTACATCTATCATGTTATTATGTAAATGGAATGTATATAAATTGAATTTAAAAATGTTTTTTTATGACAATCATGACCTCATATTTAAATACTATATTTAGACTTTTATTGTTTTTATACACTATTAATTATTAAAAAAATTTTCACTAACAGTTTTTTATACAATAACAAATACTATTACATTGAAATTTGCCAAACATATGCATTATTGATTTAAGGTTACCAGGCTTATGCACATACAATTAAATCTTGTTATTGTATTATACCGCACTGATTATGTCATTTTGCTGCATCCGTGTCGCACTGCAGGAAATCCTGTTATCACACAGAAGTGTGATTTTATATATATATATATGTGTGTGTACCTTAAAATCCTTATGTTTTCTAAGAATGTCAATCTCATTATATTACCACGGCATATTGCAAATAACGAATCACTGTCTAGATAATTATTAATAATTACAAGAATATGGAATATTGATTAAAATTACGTAGATGTGATGAGTTCATATAAAAATTTAGGTTAATATTATTATAAGTACAGGTACAGTCATGTCCAGAAAATCATTGCGATTAATTGCCAAGATAAAATGACGTTCCGTTTCAGATTTTAATTGATGATTTATACATTTTAACGTATTCGCAAACTAAAAAATGTTCATAAACAACAGAAGGAATATTAATATTAAATTAAACTAACATAAAATGACGTTAACTAATTAAGAAGTTGATTAAATGAAAATGAGTAAAATGTTTAATTATAAAAATTAATTACATTCATTCGATTATTCTTATGTTTAATAAAAATATATTATATTAATGAATTTAATTATTGGGTACAGTATTAAATAAAATTAAATATAGTAAAATTTATTCTCCGTGAATATAAGCTCTAAATAGTACGTTTAATTGTGATCAAATTTTATTTTTCATAATATTGAAATAATTCCTCTAAATAATAATTTTTCTATTAACTTTAAAACAGATAAAAGTGTCGATAATGTTCCTGTTGAGAGAAAACTGCCGAGGACGTAAATATTGCAATAGGAATAAGAATTAAATGATTTATATCAAAGAGGGATCAAAATAATATACTTTACAACAAAATAATATAATTATAGCTTATTATAATTGTCCTATATGACTACGCAATCATCGAATACCAAATATAATTGAAGTTTTTTACAATAATTTATAATGTAAATTGAAGAAAAATCTGAATATATAATAATAACAACAACGACAACAACAACAACAACAACAACAATAATAATAATAATAATAATAATAATAATAATACAGTTGATATTAATGTTTCCAAATGATATCAAGTTATTAATTTAAATTCAATTTCGTATTGAATATTGTAAGCAGCATTATGAACTGAGTTATAATGAATTTTATTTTAATTATCAAGTTATTGAAATATTTTTAGATATATTATTACAAAAGAATTATAATTTAAATAGCACCAAAGTTATTAAAGCAAGAAATGTGTGTAAAAATATTTATATTCATACACACATTCTGTTTACAGTTCTTTCAAATATATCGTATAATTTACTATATTCCACTTTACTCTATTCATATAATTAATGATTTTTTTTTTAAATATCTCTGACTAAAATCATATGTGCTAGAGAGGGTATATCCAGTTGGAATGTAAATAAATTAGATACTGCATATGATATTTACAGAAGAATATGTGCGCCATATAACAATTAAGAGTGAGAGAAAAAAAATTAAAAAATGGAAACACTCAAGTGTTAATGAAACGTTATCAAATTCTTTATTGAGACGTGTTGCCTTGTACTTCATGCGTTTCATGACCTAACAACAACGCAGCTGCGCTATTCCACGGAGATTTACAAGGCCGAGCTTTTTTAGCACACAATGTATGTACATTATATTCCCGTGCAAAGTAACAAATGAAAAATGAGAGAATAATTCGAGTCTTAGTCATTGGCAGAGCATCGCTATGAATAGAATGAGAATATCCTGTCTCCTCTTCTTCCATCCCTCCCTCGCGCCCTCACTCCCTCACTTACTCAATTATTTTCAATAACTAAACACGTCCCGAAAATTGTCAGACGGCGATATCAGTAGCGCTTAAAAGGACAGCAGAACTCGCGTGGCCGGTAATAATGTAAAGTTGAGGCCGTGACATACGATATTCGGCTTACGTAAGGCCCCCAGTGGGACATCATGGCCGTCGGCTCTCTGCCCTCGTTATATCTTGAGTGCCCATTTACGAGAGGTGCCCTCTCCGCAACACCCGCCCTAAACGCCGCCGCCATCATATCCGCACCATTATTTATCGACAAATTTCGCGTATTCGCTGATGCTTCTTCTTACGTTCCTTTTGAAGGCGCTTTCGTGTAGTTGTACACGAGCCTTTTTATCGAGCGACTCCGTTTCTTCCTTTTGCATTGTGACTTGCTCGCACGAATGCTACGTCGCTTAATGTCCGCATTTAGATCCGTCGTTAATTTTTCGAAAGGTGACGTCAACGGTATTTTTTAAAGTGCCATTACGCCCACACCCCTTGTATAAGGGCGTGAGTTTTTGAATATTTTTGAGTGCTATATTGTGGTAACAAATTATGCTAACTCGTTAATCTTGTTGAAAAGAATAGGTTTTAAAGTTACTTGTAGCAATAATAATCGAGTACTGTTGTGTCTGTATTAAACTCATAACAATACGGAATCAACTGGTTGCCTAGAAAATTAATATTGAAAATATTTTGTTACATATAATGTGTAGGCAGTATCTAGTCTCTGCTTATTGAAATTATATTATTATTAAATAGAAATTGAACGCACTTTACTTCGTCTACTCACGATTATCGATTTCTTATAAAATACGTGCATACGCACGCCCATGAGCAAATATATATTTATAATACGACACGAAGCATTTAATTAAGCGCTAATGAAATTAAAGTGTCATGGTGCAAGGGGGTGAACGGAAAGGTCTTGTTTATTATTTCCCCTACTAATTAAGAACATATATTCACAGCAATGTATAATTTTACAATGAAATTGTATCATCGAATTAAACATTATAGAAAATAGAATATAGAAAATAGTAAATGACAATTTCGCTTTAAATATGAAAAAATGATCTCAATAATGAATAGAGTGATTTAATTTAAGTATTCTTATTTAAATAATATAGTATTGACTCACGTTCTTCTCACATGCATGAATGAAACAAATGAATTGACAGATTCCGCATAAGTTTCGTGTATTAAATTTTATCTACGTCCGGGGAAGATACAAATGAAAAATATCGTTGTTTTATGTCTTTTATAAAATATTAGAATAAATACAAAACAATAACAAAGAAGAGCTTTTTCTTGACTTGATCTTTGAACTGCGTAATTTCAAACGTAGGAAAAAAAATTAAATTGAATTTAATGATAAAAATAAATAATTGTTTTGTTAAAAAACTGAAAATATTGTTACTCTTATAGTAAAATACCTTTCAAAAGAATAAGTATTACATTTATTTAGTTTTGGGGAAAATGTATTCAGTCAAATTCTAACGTAGACCATACTTATATTTTTTAAAAAAGATGCGGTACTTAGACGCAATTCTTGCTTCATAATTGTTCTACAAGAATTTTACAAAAAACAAGAAGAAGAAATTCAATAGAAATTAATTTAACAACAGGAATGTAAATAATATGATGTAAGAAAAGCTACAGCGACAGCAGCTTCTCGATAAAGCTTCTTAGAAAGATATTCTATACCTTCACTGATAAAGGGCAAAAAAGTGCTGTGTTAATAAGAATATTATTGTTGAAAAATTATCGGCACAAAACATACTATCGGCTATAAATTCAAAATTAACTTGCAAAATTTTTTATAAATAAGAAATACTTTATAAAGGAATCAAGACTGTGCCCGTAATCTTATTGGACCGCGTAGTCCTACATCCTTTTATTAATAGCCTGTCTGTAAGTTTACCGAACTATTAATGAACTTTTAAGCATTGCCATTAAAATTCCGATGATTACTGAATTGAAGTAATCAAAAACTTTCATTACTTCTTCGACAGTTATATATACGTTTGGAGTATCTAACTATGCTGCAACGTTGTTCGTCTTTAATTTGTCGTGCCGAATACACAAACTTACTTCGTACTCTAAACTAGGAATCCGTGCAAAATTCACCATCGAGTAATTAAATTTCTATTCACACTCGCAAATTACTCGTAAGCGATTAAACATAATCGCATCGATTCCCTATAGCATCCGTTCGACAATTCATCGATAACTGGAAAAGATTATCGAGCGACCGACAGCAACGCGATTGCAGCAATGCATTCATAAAATTTCGTCGTCGCCAAAAAAGTCGCTCTCCTCGAATAAAAAACAAGATGAGGCGTCCTTCACCCACATCCTAAGGAACGACATCGTAGGATCGATTGGACATCGTCATCTCGGCGCCTTCTCCCCCCCCCCCCGGACATCAAGCCACTGTCCAGATCAGATATTAACACACATACTAATATCTCATTGAAGCATATGTTCCAGCGATGACATGAGGTGTTGCGAACACCAAACTAAGTAAACAACACGATGCGAATGACTAATCAAATGAATAAGTTACTCGATCGTCAATGCAATTTAAGTAAGACCATTCCCTGACTTTGAGTAGCTATTACTTGTTTATTTCCTCATGGTTCGTTTTAACAAAATTCTCTAATCACGTGCTACAATGTTCGCATTCATCTTTCTTCAACATTCAATACCTTTGCTCGATGTTTTGCGCGCCCGCTAATTTTTCGGCCAGTATTATTGTCCCATTTCATTTACTATTTTATCAATGTTTAGCTCATATAATTTTATAAAAGCACGAAATACTATCGATATAAAATATGAAAAAGAAGAAAATGTACCAAGACTAGGTAACTTCTTTAAATAAGTAGTAAGACTTCCATCGCCCAAATTAAGATAGTTTATTAATTAAACACAAAATCGGTCAGTCGGAACACATCAACCATATCAGGAAATAAATGGTTGCGTCTTTTCTTCGCAAAGCTCGATTATGCAATTGACATAATAATTAAACCAAATTTTCCATTTAACTTAAAAGAATGATATAGCATAGTTAAAATTACATGCTAGACAAAAAATAGCGATACAATTGGCAGTATTAAAAGATTAATGCCGACGCTATTAAAGCGAAATCTGAAAGCCTTCTTAATGAACTCGATACGCTAAAGCTTGGAAAATCGACGAGAACAAGTGGATTGTAAGTGGAAAGTGGCGTTGGGGATCGCCGATGAATCCCAATTAATCCGGCATTTCGATAGTCCCTCTGTGCCCCTTGGCCTCCATCGCCTTCTGTTCCTATCCCTGACTCTCCTCCACCGCCACCTCGTCGGAGATTGTATCCGCGATCGATGTCTATGTCCCTGTGGCCTCGGGTTCTCCCGATGCTTACGCGACGTCGGCCGATATATAGGTTATCGGACGAGATCGCGGGTGCGGCACGGCTCCCACCCGGGCGTATGTGGGCCAGGCGGGTCGATAGTTGCGCCGCGTCGACGCCTACGCCGTCTAGCCATCTTACGGCACCCCGACGAGTCGTCGCAAACCCGTTTCCGGCAGCCAACATTCCTGTAGCACCAACCGAAATCGGCGACCCGAGGTGATGGAATTTTAGTGCTTATGTAAAATCCTCTTCACGCACGATACGTTTTGGTCCATTCCAGGCTAATATGCGTCAGAATAAGGGGGCCTTGTCTTCTAGGCATGGACTTTTGCGTTAACGTCCCAACGATTCATACAAACTCATTGGAGGGTAGCAATAGTAGGCCGGTGATAACGATCGCTAATTAACCTTAATGTCTCTTTTCGTAATATACGTATTCACGCGAATCGTATGTGAACACGCAAATTGAAATAATTTAACCATTTTGTACACGGTGAGGAAAGATGATTTAAATAAATACATCACAATGCAAATAAAACAAATAATGCACTGTGATGGAGAATTCGTGTGTTGTTATAATAATATCATGTATCTGCATGCATGTCTATTTATTATAGATTCCATTGAAAAAGTATGATTACCAGCTGCACTTTGTACTAATATGCGCGCCATTTTGTCTCAAACATATCGATTTTTAGATTGGTAGACAGCAAAGTCGATCTTTTTCAATTAAAAGTTTTATTAATCAAACTATCGAGTAATATGATTTAACTTTTAAAATGGATAATGCTCAATTCCACTGTTTTCATTCTATTATTTCTGAATAAAAGCCACATTTGCATTTTGGATTGATAAAATAGGTAACATCTAAACAAAATTACATCGTGTCTATAAATTTCTTATCGATTCGATTTTTGAAATCTCGTTACGAATTATTGTTTACACTTTCATTCATAATTAGTTTTCATTTATTCCTTTCTCTCGATTAATTACACTTAAAATATATGCAAATAAATATATAAAAATTATTAGTAAAAAAGATGTTTTATAAGCATTAGCGTATTTGGAACGATTCATTCAATAAATGATTTTATTCATCTGGAATAGGAAAAAAAACTTCTGCGATAAAAAATATAGAGCCAATACTTTTCCAAATCTCATTACAACATTAATAATCAGCGATGCTATGTAAGGCCGACGTCACAGTTTATTTGATGAATAGCGTGAGCCGCGTAAATACATAATATATCACCCATTTAAGATAAAACTGGTAAATCGCAATTCTCACGCAACAACGATTCGCGTTGAAAAGAATTCGGATAAGAATAATGCAGATTTAGAAACTTGTCAATAATACATCGGAGACGCTAGGTAATGACAAATATAAGTAAGAGAATGCGATCGATCTGCAGTGGACAAAAAATGAGATAAGGTTACAGGTATGACCTAACCTTGGACATCGTCAAGGTTCTTCCTCTTTGCCTGGATGCTTGAGGGCGTGGCGCTTATATCACTATCGTAGTTAAAAAAAAGTGCCATCCAATATTCAACTTGGTGAATAACTTAAATACAATTTATCAGATGTCATGCTATATATTTAAAAAAAAAAAAAGGTAACTAACATAAAGCTAACATCGTAACCGACCAAAGAACTCTGCGTAAATTATTTCTGCCGAGTCGCATACCCATGCGTTAGTAGCTTCGTCGTGCGTTCAGAATAAGTTTGTAACTGGACGGAAAGTACCGTATGTTACATTCATAGTGCGACTAAACACTGAAGATATTAGGGTTAAAGTCGCGATCCCCATGAATAAAAAGAGGGCATAAACAAATGAGACATGCTGTGTATTTTCGTAAGACAAGTCCTCGAGCATGGCGCGATGTCTACGCTGGAGGATTACGCCTCTGTATTCTCTCTCTCTCTCTCTCTCTCTCTCTCTCGCCTTCTCTTTCTCTCGCCTTCTCTTTCATTCGGGTATATTTTTAACTGGTATACGATGTGCGACGGGCAGCAGAAAATAACGGCGGAAGAGTTTGGGCATTACTTGCGCAACGACGGGCGCATAATCGAGGGGAGAGACAGACGTTTTCCATGAGCCGCTTTTTATTTACCCTTGCACCGCTCCATCTTTCCTTTTTTGCATCCGCACTCGTGAGAACAGTGTCTCTTCTCAGTTCTTATTCATTGCGTTGAAGACGTTGATAGAAGCTCATTTTCTCGGTTTATCTCTATAAGTACAGATTCAGATGAGGATGGTGCGAGTGCGACAAAAAGTGAATAGCCTTCGATATTACATTGCAACTCTGCTTGTTCTTTACCTGTACGATTTGCAGTGCACAAGGATAATGGATGCTTATTGACTGGATTTTTAAAATCATTAGCTTTATTAAATAATAAGAAAAGGAAGAGAAAAAAATTAAAGACTACAACGGTTATTTTACGTTTGTCTTGAAATAATAAAGAACAAAATTATTCTCTTATACCGCTATTCGTATTCAGAATCCAATTAAAAGATCCTGTTGATCTAATAGTGTTGATAGTGTATGAAATACAGTATTTTAAATAACATTTAATATTTCATTGATTATATTTATTGTCATTATCATTATATATTAAAAGCTGCACTCATAGCGAATACAAGTGCTAATATTTCTATATTTTTAAGATAAGCAAATCGGCGATTGTTACTTATGATTTCGAAAATTATTTTTATCAGAACCCAGAAAAGATAAAGAATATAAAATATTATTTTAATTTTGTAATAATCCAATGCATAACATACTTCATCCGAGCTTCCATAAACACTTATAAAAAGGAGGTTAATTTTTAATAATTTTAATTAATTAGAAAAATTTATAGTTATATTATTTTAACATTATTTGAATAAATATATAATATTTTTGTAAATAACTCTTAAAGCGATCTGATTTGAGATTGAAAAAAATTTTTAAAAATACCTCGGAAAATGCCTCTATTTGCTCGAGATCTTCATATTTCAGCTTTGAATATACAAATCTATTATAAGCTACATGTTCATATTTACTTTCCTCTACTTAATGCTAAATATATGGCAATGAGTTTCAAAAGAAAACTATGGCTTCAAAGGCCTAAACGTGTATCTGTATCAATTATAATTTTTTTATTCAAATATATTTTGCATGTTTAGCTGAGATTTAAAGCGGTAAAAAGTATGTTATGCATCGTGAATAAAATTTATCTTAATTATATTTTATACTTAATAGCTTTAAGGCATCTTTATAACTTCAAGCAGAAGAAGAAACCGTTATTAAAATACGAAATTGAAATACGTATTACAAAACAGTATAGCATACTTTCCTTGAATAGCTTTGGTTTATTTGCAAAATTTAACAATTATTATCAATAATATTTTACGATATGCCTCTTAATATGTATAAACATATATATATATATATACAAAAAGAACGAAATATATGTGCGCTTGTTAAATTAAATAATATTTGTTAGTTTTAATATTTTTATGAAATAAGACAATTAAAATTTCTATTTAAGGAAGAAAAATAAATATGTTATAAGTTATATATTATTTAAAGTTTTCATTCTTTTTTTTGTTTTTATATCGCTAATAAATCGCTTGATATTAACGCTATATAGCTTTAAAATATGAATTCACTGAATTATTAAGGATACTTGTTTCTTAATTGTAAAAGCTAAGCTAATTTGCATAATGTTTTACTTTGTAAATTTATGGTTTAATATCAGAATTTCATATTAAATATTAGTTTAAAGGTAATTTTTGTAATAAGTAGTTGATTCGAAAGAGAACTAAAATCCAAATATAAATAATATAATTAAACGAGATTATCGTTGACCATCTGGAACTATTTGGACTGTATTCAAGGGCGCAATTAGCTATCAAAAAGTATCATTATTTAACAATCATAAAGTACAAATTTTTTGAACTACGAATGCACTGACGATCAAATTTTTTAGCAACAATTAGTTCTCCTCTAATAAAGTCGATCAACCCCGATTGCAATAGCCAAAGTAACAAGCCGGAAAAGTTAAACAATTTTCATGGATTATATATCGCATAAGTATGGAACGATCATCAATTCTATGATACCTCACGGCCATTAAATCGCAATCGCATTGACCTAAGAATTATCCCACAAAAGCCTTGTCCAGCGAAACTTTGACAGCAATCTGCTTCATACTAAACTTCGTATCCTAAATCCAAGAAGACTCACTACCCTCTCACGTAATTGGGTGACGCTGAGACGCGGTGACACACCCCATGCGGGTGCGGCCGGAAAGCGGATGTCGGATAGCCTGGAATATTAGACTCGCGGTTGACCTGTAGCAGGCTAACTATTGTCAGCGAATGGGGGTAGAAGTAAAAAGAAGTAGACACGTGCCCAAGAGACGCCTATAAATGAATGAGAACCGATGCGTCGCGGGCTATTAAACGAAGAAGATAAGATGGAAATAAGAGGTGAATATCGACTCACCTGAGACTCGTTAGAACATGACACGACACTCGATATTAAACGACTTGAAACGCTCGTGGTTTCGGCCGTTGCGCCTGCTTTTTTTTTTTTTTTTTTTTATTGTACTTAATCAGACAGCGATACTAGCATATATTTATAATGTTTTTCTTGGTATTGAGACTTTTGATTCCCTTATTTTCTTAAATAAAAAGAAGATCAAAGAATTCAATCTAATAGTTTTAAGGGCACATATTTGTACTGTATGTATTACTGTATACGTCCACGTGTGAACTAGTTTATTTAAATATTATATGACGTTATTTATATACGTAAAATAAGTGCCATAAGTTAAATACGCAATTTCGCCCTGAGAGTATTAAAACTTTTTGTGGTTATAAGTAATTGCTATTTTAAATTATGAAATGACTTATACTTCTTTAGTAATTGTTTTCTAGCGTGTTTTTTCAAAAGAGAAGAGAAATAAAAATAAGCAAATATTAAGATCCTTGAAAATGGCGATTCTTATGCTCTGGTAATAACAGCGTTAAAATTTATGTTTCTTAATCTTATTTGATACTATATAATAACGCATATAAATATATAAATGCAAATAGTGGCATTTTTTTTAATAATTCTCGAACGCATAACAATTAATTCGAGTACAGACAGTATCAAATATTCTTCGCTTTATATTCATAAACACCTTGTACTTTGAACTTAGAGGTAGACATCTGGATAAGTATTGGATATATGTATCTAGTGTATGTATCGGCTTGACCCACGTTACGTTAGCTTTCCATCAAGCACTTATGAGCTCTGAATTAAGGAATTGTTAAACAATATAATTGCAAGATGTTTCTGTAATGTTCGTGACTTACACGAAAAATTTTACAAGCTCCTCAAGTCTTTCTAATTTTCCATTCGCCGACATACGAAATAGCACCAATCATATCTAGCAAATGAAATTTTGTGCTTCTACTTTTCTAACCATCCAAAGCCAAATGGATACCTGTTAAAGTTCATTAATATACAATAGACTCACCAATTCTCAACAAATAAAAGCCGATTTTAGCCTTTATGTAGCTGGTATCTTTAAAGACGTTTAAAATAAAATTTTTAATGACCGACATTTGACATTTATGACCTTAAATTATCAGATATAAGATACGGCATAAGAAATAAACGATAAATTAATAAGAAATGGCTGATCCTTATTAATAATTACTATTCGGTAACTGCTCATTATAGGGCTTACACAAGGAAAGAAAGTAAAAATATACCAAATGTGTACACATGCTTAAAAGAAAAATAGATTGAAATCGATATTGATTAGAAAATTATGCTTATTTAAAAATCAAAGTAATAATTAATCATATCTTTTTTCCTATTTACTTCAATGTTATGTTATTTTTCCTTTCGATAAATAATTTTTTTACGCGAATTTTTTAATAAAAACTTTTTTCTATTTATTTTTAGAATGTTTTTTTATCATTGCTTACGTATTACTTTCATACTCTGCCTATAGTATAATGCCTTTATTTATTGACATACAAATAATTAACAAGGTTGCGAACGTTAAATTTTAATTATTTTCTTTCTTTTTTCTTTCTTTTTCTTTTGCTACAAAATAGAATTAAAAAAATTATACATTACTTTGTAATTAATTCGATGAAATAAAGTTTTTCAATCTATAAGAGTGTTATTGTATTTAAATAAGAAATTATCTCCAAATCATTAAATATATTACTAGTTTATTAAATTTTAATAGCTTATCAAATTTATAAATAATAATATTTATATATTTATAAAGAATATTATGATATTTATAAAGAAATGTAATACAATAAAGTTATTGACTGCCTGCAATAATAAATTAATAAAAGCATGAGTTGCGCTTGACTTTACAAGGCCATTTGATTTTCACCAGCATTAACACAAATTATACTTAACCGATAGTATCTTCGATATTTAATAGCTTACAAACACTCTATAAATAAGCCAAACAGATATTCGCGACAAATTAAGTATATATATATATATATATAACTCGACAGGTTTCATATGATATCATGCACATAAATCTAATTGCATATTATCATAAATTTGCATGATTATTTATTTTTACTTCCAAGCTCAAGTTTACAATAAGAAAATCGTCTAACGTCTTGACAGCCGAGATAGCCATTTTCTAATCAGTCCGCAATTATAACAATCAGCATATATTTTTCCTCTGGAAAACTTCCTCTTAAAACTCTCCCTGTCCAAACTAATTGTTGCATAAAAAAAATTAAGAAAGCCATCAAGTCATAATTCGCATTGGACAAAGTCAAGGGCTCGCGCGCTCGGGCGCATGCGCTCAAGCCGATATCTACCGATCGCCGCTGGCGATGCTCCAAATAGACTTGTGACCGTCGCGGGGTCGTTGCTGATAAAGCACCACCCGATTCAACTTAATGTCAAGGCGATGTCCAAAGGAGTCGCCGCCTCGCTGATAATTATTTTCTCCCCCCAGCACACCTTTTTCTTTTCCCACCCGATCTCTTCACTGACGCAGACATAGAGACGATAAGCTGGCCGCAACAGCTGTACTATAAGCATTAAGGTAGTGAGCTGAAAAATTCAGTCACTCCTAAAAATGCGGATAAATAGCTCTTTTCTAAGTACTGCTCTACTTAACGTATACGTTTATTTCAGTTTTTATTGGCTTTTTTTTTGTTTTTTTTTTTTGTCTTCCCAGAGACTTAAGTAATCACAGCAAGTATAAATACATTTCACATATGTGCGTATTAATATGTTTTGAAAGATTTCATCGGTACACTTTTATTATTCTACTGCATAGCATTATGATTGAATTTAAGGCTATTTATAATTGCTGCATAATGCAATTGCTTGATATCCAATAAGAGAAAGAAAAATAAATATCATACCAGCGTTTATTAGCGAATATTAGCGCCAATTAATATTTCACTTTTATATTAAATTTCAGGCTATAAAATTAATAAATAAATTATTCTAGTTCTTCAAATTATTTTAGTTTCTCAAAAATTATTTATCAATCAAATAATTAATAAATTCAAACTAATGCTTCTAATGTAACTCCAAATTCGTAAATAGACTTATTCAATCCAATCGTTATCCACAAATAATTTTATAATTATAATAAATGAACATATTTAGATTCAGATATAGTGATTTCATTTCATTTTTATTAACGCTAGGGATCACTTAAGCATTTTTACTTTCAATCGTTGTATCTTTTGAGTCGCATTGAATGTACTATAAATACGCATAACGTGGGTGTATGTAATATTTAGTGTTTGCAAACAAAAGGCCCTTCGTATTATTTGCACACGAAATGACTTGCGACATGTAAGAAAACTTCGTAAATACCGAAAATACGTAGTTAGTTGCATACAAATAGATATAATTTTTTTCAATGAAATTATTCAATGTAATTAAAAATATGTTATCGTCACAGTTTAAAAACTAATGTCAAAGAGCATTAATATATTAATCAAATTTTTATAGATTTTAATGCTATGAGGTAACACTTTTCTCTCAGTACAAAAACTAAAAGAGGGGAAAAAAAATAAACAATCGCTACTTTAATGGTACTTGTATTGTTTAGTAGAATACGGCCATACATTAGGATTTTATCATAATTTAAGAAGTCGCCGCTCGATACCTAATCGATATAGCTATTGCAATGAATAGGTCACTAATTCCCAGCATAACGAGCCCTCGGTAATTTTTCGAGTTAATTCGATTTGGAAATTGCCTGGATTATCCGTCACGGAGCTACCGAAAAAGTCGTACGAACAGCTGCACTAGAAATAGGCGATAGATTCACAAGAGAGGGAAGTGCCAGCTGCGTCGCACTTAAATATTTCTCTCTCTCTCTCTCTATCTCTATCTCTCTAACTATCTCTCTCTCTCCCTATCTCTCTCTCTCTCCCTATCTCTCTCTAATCATAAAAGCCAATAGCCTATCTCTCTCTCTCTCTCTCTATCTCTATCTCTCTAACTATCTCTCTCTCTCCCTATCTCTCTCTCTCTCTCTCGCTCCTCAAAATCATAAAAGCCAATAGTGTATATGGCAATTTAATATTAAAGCCGCGCGAATGTCGAGGCGAAAAATAAAGACAAAGCCAAATAAGAAACATTGATTATAGCTAATGATGCCTATAACGCGTAAACAAATGCAAACGCCCGGACGATATCTTATCAGTCTACTTACGACCAATATTATCACAAAGCGCTTGTACTCCGCACGTGATTGTCTTCAGGATTCTTCGTATTTATTTAAACAATATCAGCGATAATTATGGATATATTCGATTTTTGCTTCGCGCCCCAACGCAACGTGGCATAGCAATGGTAAAGCATGAAGGAATAAATACCACGTGCAACTCAACAAAGTAAATTATTCCGGGATTTACCCCACTTTACCCCGGATTCGTCATTGGCTGAAAATACGCGTGCGCGAATAGCAACGCGCGAGTCTTTCTCTCCAGTCGCTCCGTTAATTCTCACTTCGTAATAATGCCGGTACACAATAAAGCGTATTTGGGACACATATTTTTTTCATTCTTTTTTATGACGATGCGTCACGTATGGTTACGAAAGTGGAGCGGTGAGATAATTTTCCCTTTCTCGACGTACTGACATGCACGCATTAACATTTTTCCGCGGGGATCGATCTCTGGTCGGGTCAATAAAAAAAAATATAAAATCTCACCGTAACAATACCGACTTCGGGAGCTTCCATACGGATCAATTGTTTGTAAAAATACCACCGCTACTCCCCCAGCCAAGACCTTCCCCGCTAAAACGTCCGTGAACATTAAATCGAATCAAAATAAAATACAAGAATGCAGCCAGGGCCATAGGTTTTCCAGAGCTACGCTATAATATCACGGAACCGAATTTCCTGATTCGGCAATCGCACGATATCGTTGAGATAAATTGTAATCCTTGGGAGCACTAAGGCGCACTCGTGTAACTTTTATCAGACCCCTTTCCACTTTCATAATAACGCTCAGCGCCGCTGACATAAATTTCTGCCAAATATTTAAATTACCAAACATATAAATAAGAGTTGGTAGAAAATAAGGTAACAATATGTAAAAACGTTGTACGCAGGTTGAAAACTAATGGACAAAAGCTTCCATTCTCATTAGTTTTAAAGAAATTCTTTCTTATAAATGTAGATGTATAGATGGGCATTGAATTAAAAATGGTCGTACCAATAGCTTCAATATTACGTATTTGCAAATTTTATTGTTCAAAAATATTATTTTGTTATATATATATATATATATATAATTCAACGCAGCTCACTATTCCTTCGTTTATCCTAATAATAAATAGGAGAATATAATTGCCTACAGGTCTACATTACAAAGCTTTGATGCAATCAAAGTTTTGAACATGCAAGAAAGTTATCGCTCGCACGCGAAGATTTCGCTAAACAGTTATATTTAGTCAAGTAGCCGGCTTTTTCTCCAAGTTATTAACCGTAGCCAATAGTCGATTAATTGCCAAAGTGGATCATACAAAAATCATAGAAAGCCCTAATTTCGTGAAACAGTAAATTGAAGGTGTCCCTCTGGTAGTTGTCAATGGGTATTGGAATCGACTTCACCGAAGGGAACGGTGAGTTTGCATCAACACCCGCGTCCTTTTACAATTTCATCCGAGCATAATGACGTGGGAGTTGCAGCGGTGAATTTACCTGCTTCTCAGGCCGTGGCAGCGTCTCGACGTTGGTCCCGGCGACGACCGGCGCCTTCTCCAGTCCCCCGTTCTGCTGATTAACGCCGTAGTTTGCCTCGGAGCCGTTCATATTCGCAACATTATTCGCATTATCAGTGGAGGTTAGGTTGCTCCTGGTCGTCGTCCTTTCCCCACCTTCGCCATCACCGCCTCCGCCTCCGCCTCCGCCTCCGCCCTTTCTCTCCTCTCCCGTCATCGCTCCTTCGTCCTCGCCCACCCCCAATCGTTTCGTCCGTTTTTTCCCGTTGTCCCTCTCTTTTATCTACTTAAATTGTAATCTCTAATGAATTGCCGCTCTTTCAACTCTCTCTCTCTCTCTCTCTAATATTCCCCACTCTCTATCGCCACCGCCACCCTGAGGCACTCGCGGATCTTTAACTCACGACGAAATCGCTGGACGCCCAATTTATCGAACGCGTCCAGAGTTCGCGCGCGCGTACGTACGTACTATGCTCGACTCGTGCTCTGGGACGCGGTGAGAGAGAGCGACTGAAATATCATACAAGTTAAACACGAGGAAGATATATATATATATATATATATATATATATATATATATATATATGTATGTATATATACATATAAAGAGAACGAGAGAGGAAAGGGAAGAAAACCCGAGGGGTCGTTCGCTCCCTTGTGTGCGCTCTAGCTCCGTTTATTTTTCTTTTCTCCCTTTTTTCCCGTATACGAAAAACTCATGTATACCCTCGCACGGATTGGTCCTTATTTATAATTGAACCGTGTCGGTTTATTAAAAAGCGTGTAGCAATTCCCCACGTTACTTCGACAACGGAACGAGCATCAGCCCGTACTGAACCGAGCGGCCAGTTACACTAACTCCTTATGCTCCAAAGTAGCCAGAAGGAAGCGCGTACTTGGACTACTGTGCCTCTACCCTCCCTCTGTCTCTCTCTCTCTCTCTCTCTCTCCCTCACTCTCTGTCTCTGTCTCTCTATCTACCTATCTATCTCTTCTCCGGGGTATATATCTACAAGCGCGTGTGACACATATAGATATAACGAGCGCGCGCGTGTATCTTTGGTCGGACGTCGACGGTACTAGGGAGACGAGAGACCCTTCTCCCTTTTCCCCACTGACGTACTATAGTATACGCTCGTACTCTCTTTACAAGAAGTCACGTAAGCCAAGACTTACACCGGGAGCTCTAACGAAACGCGTCCGTCCTCTTGAAGAGTTGGGACCACTTTGCCGAGGGCAAAGCCGAGCTCCGCGACATCTGCTGCCAGGGAGTTATAGCTTTTGCTTTCTCGTTCTTTCTCTCTTGCTCTCTTTCCCATGCCAAGCCCCTCCACCTTTACCACTTCTTCATATCGCTGCATATATAACTCCGTGGCTGTATTATACTGTATCCTACCAGCCTCTTTTCTTTCCCTTTTTTTTCATTTTTTATTTTATTGTTTTTGCACACTTTTACTACTCGTGGCACTCGTTGTTATGCTGTGCTGATGCTTCTAAGTTGTTGGAATAATAATTTTCTTTTGGTACTAATGACATTCGAACGATTAAAATATTTCTTCAATTTTATTTTTACTGCCAACCAATGCATGCGCTTACACAATCTTTGTGCAAATTTACGCACTAGTTGAGTATTTTATTTCGCGGGTACTTTAATAAAAATGTTTTATTATTATATAGCGCACTGTAATACAAATTTTACTCTCAATTTAGATGATTTGAAAGATAGAATTATAAGATATCCGTGCTTTTTCAATACGATGAACTTATGCTTATATAAAATATTTGCCAAAATTGATCAAAATCACTATTAAAATTTCAAAACAAATCATATTAATGATTTAAAAAAAACAATAAATAAACTACACCAGAATTGTGTAATTGACTATTTTAATACACGGATTTCTGTAATGGTTTAAAATTTTATTTTTTATCCTTTTATAAATATTGATTTAACTCTGATTATATTATATGGCCTATACGTCTATAACATTAGTTATCAAATTTTGTATTATAAATTGCGCTTGTGTTATTTTATATGGATCAACAATTTCAATTTTAATTGCAATAATAGTTAATAAATTAATCTTAATTAAGTTATTATTAGAAATTTTATGAAAAAATAATATTAAATGATTCTGAACATAAATGAAACTTGATCCTTTATTCATTATTGTTAACAACAATCGGATGATTTGTGATAAGTCAGTAATTACATTTATATCACATTTTCACTTTAATTTATTTGCGTTATTGTGTATTTTTAAAGTATATTTTATTTGTGGTAACAATGTTTAAGTTAACTGTAATTTGAGACATTAAATTCAGTTAAAGCATTTAAAAAAAAACTAATTTCAATTGACTGTCTGGACTAATATTTGAACAAGAGAAAGTAATCAGGAAAATGAGTCATATTGTTAATGAAATATTGCTAAGAATTTTTCAAAATAATCAACTTAATATTAAATTTTACTATAAAAATAACAACAAAATTTTAAAACAAATAAAAATTTGTAAAAATAAATATTTTTTTCATTCGTCACTTGACTTATATTAGTACATAACTCATTTCAAATTACTTAATATGTTTGAATTTTAAAATATATTATTCAATATAGTTATATCTCAATAATCCTTAGCAATTACACTTAAGTTTACAATTTTTAAATAAATGAAAAATTCTGTTTTACGTATAGAATAGACAAATTTCAATTTTTATAGAAATACAAACTGTGTATAAATAATATAAGTAAATAATTCTACATTTGAATTCTATAATATTTCATTTGATAAAATTTTATTTGGGAAAGTAAAAGTACTGTTGAATACTTCATTTTTATAATTTTTGCGGAAAAAAAAATAATAGACTTAATCACCATGAATTTTATTTAGATGATTAAATCTAAATTAATCATCGGTGTAATATTTAAAAATATATATTTCTATATAAAAGCTTAAATTTCCATTAACTTATATAGCATTTTATCATAATTTATTAGGATTAATCTATTCTTTTAAAATTTTTGAATATAGTGATTTTATTATTGATCATTTTCTTGATTTCATTTATTAATAAAAATATTTACATACTTATAATAAAATCTTTTACATACTGGGCAATAATCATTATATATTTAAAATATATACATTTGCTTACTTATGTTATGATCATAAAAAAGAAAACTTTTAAATTTACTAATAACAAATAATTATTTATTTGTTTTCGATAAAATTAAAATATTAGCAAATAATATAAGTTTATGACGTATTAGGATATAAAATAATTTGGAACTTATAAAATATTTACAAAATTATTTAAAGGTAAAACTGATTCTGAGAACATTAAATGTATTTCTCATAAAAGAAAATGGTAACATTTGACAATTGTTTTAAAATTTGTTAACCTGTTATTTATCAATCTACAGTTAATTTTCAATTTTTTGTACATTATAAATCTTAAATATTTAAGTTTTATTAGATAGAAAGGAAGGCTTACTATAATTTAAAAGAATTGCTTTTATTTTATCATATTTTTTTTATTTATATTTATAGAACGAAAAAAATTCATTTAGTCTTCTATATTTATCATTATACAATCTCAAAAATGAAGGGTCCACGATCATAATACTTATTTATATTCACTTAATTTTATTAAAACAATTTAATATTCAATATTATTATCGCAATTTACATTCTAAGCATTTTATATCTTCAATATTTCGATACATAATTTTAACAGAATATGTCGTATTATAATTATAATTTATTTAAAGATTAAAAAAATAAAGTCAAGAATTCCAAAAATATAAAAACTATTTCTAATATATTCATAAACGAACAATATTTTTTTCGTACATTTTAAGTTTATGCATATACATACATTACATTCTGATTATTATAAATTCATTGTTAATTAATTTCTCACTTAATCAATTTTAAATATATTTTCCAATTTAATACGTTTACTCAAAGTAATTATCATTCTATTATGCATTCGTACCTTTTTAGACTCACTATTTGAAAATATAAATCGAATAGAGACTTAATTATTATTTCCGAAATTTCTGAAGCTTCCACGTTATTGATTAAAGTGTACGTTTAATTATCTGTTCAAAACAATCTATTCAATAATATTTCAATCTTTCTTCGATCTACGTTTCCAACAAAAATATTTGTTATAAAACTGTAAGTTTTATTATAAATACTAGTGCTATCAATACAAAGAATAACTATTAATTTACATTTAGCATTGCGCGTGACTTAATATTACTTCTGTTTTAGTAATCAGTTTACTTATTAAAAATATAAAATATTTACAAAAGTAAGATGCTGCACCTGTTGCAGGTTTCAGATCTTCTGAATATTGAAAATACATTTTATTACATAGTTTCTTATATTAAATCGACCGCACTGCGACAGATGATAACAAATTTTTTTTAATAATAGGTGTAAGAACTTGAATTAATATTTCTACTCTATTTTTTGAAGATGTAATAAAAATAATTTTGTATATCTTATGTCAAATGATGAATATTAACATAAAAATATATATTTGTATATAAATACGATTTTGAATTATTAAATCATTAAACAATTAAAATATGTGTTATAAGCTACATTCGAACAAATTTACGTAAAAAGTAATAAAAATAAAAAATATTACTATGGTATGTTATAAATAAAATTATCTTAGCATCTTAAATACACTTTCATTGAGCCCAATTGTTTCACCTAATATTCATCAGATACAGTTACCGCATTTTTATTTAGGATAAGATTCAGTCTTAAGGGTACTTCCATTGGGAAGAAAATTCCTGATGTGTTAATCACTACGCTTTATTTTATCTTAAATCTAAGTAGTCATAAGAGAATAAGTTTTCATTCATTTCTAAAGTCAACCGTAGCACCCTCATTTTCATCGCGAACGCTTATAGAACAAGAAATTGTTAATCCAATGAGCTTTTAATTATTTACAGTCTAAGCGAGATTTGCAAATCACTATTAATATTCTTAAGCAGTTCATTCTTGAGATAAAGACAATTAACGTAACTCTAAAAATTCGTATTTTCGAAATAATAATTTTGAAACAAATGCATGATAAGAGTAATTATGTATATATATTAATAGTAAAAAATGTTTGAAGAAACACGAGTTAATAAGACGATCTCGGATTTAATGCCCTTAAGAATTGTAACAACAAATTTTTATTTTTTACTTTCTATATATATATATATATAAATCAACATATGAACTATAAAAATATTTAAAGAGGCTTTTTTTATTAATTTAAATTCATCATACAAAAAAAAATTCTGATTATTTTAAGACAATTCAATAATATTTATTATACGAAATATTATTAAATTTTATCAACTTTTTAAGTTAAACTTGTAATTAATAATTATAAGGTATTTACATCCAAGAAATCCTGTTTTTATAACTTTTGTCGATCCTCATTATAATCGATTAATCGACTATTATGTTGCATATTTTTCTCTAATTGATCTAATGAAGTATAAATACAACGATGTTTAAATTAAAATAAGTTATTACTGTCTGCTTAATCTCAGAGTATCTTCTGCTGAAATAATAAAAATGGTTAAAGCAATGAAGGAGGTATTGAAAAACTAAACATTACGGCAAGATGCATAATATACTACTAGTACGGATCATTTGACAAGAACATATTTTCCAAATCTTGATTTCTATATCTTCTCGTTTTTAGTTGAAGGCATACGTCGATTTGAAAACGAAACTTCCCGCTTTAAGTACGAAATTTTATTTTGTGCCTCACAGTGAGGACATCAAATCATTCTAAATGCAATGATAGATATAGTACACATTGAGTGCGTTGGCTGATTAATCGACGAGAAGCTGCTTCTGAATCTAATCCCAGATAACATGATTATTTCAGATCAGGTTTTTTAATCTTCAAGGTAATAAGAAATACCACCCCACTCCTTAAAGGAACTTAATAAAATTCAACCTACCAGAAGCCAAAGTACCGGGGTCACTAACGTACAAAATAACGTCAATGTTTTGGTTGAATATCATGACGGAAATTCTTTGCCTAGATGTTAATTTCTCAGCAATGTTAGCAATGCATCTTTTAGACTATCTCGCTAAGGCAAAGCAATTAATATATAATCAAAACTTTAAGAAATAAGAGCCAAGAATAAAAATTTAGAGAAGCAAACACGAATTTCTGAACTAATTTACTCGTAAAAATTTGCTTGATACGTATTCAATTTATAAAAAAAATTGTCCGAACAGTGTATATATTTTGTTCCTATTGTATAAGGTTACGTACTATGAATTATAGGAGTTACTTATCCTATTAGCCCAGTTTTTACATTCAAGAAATATAATTCTGCATGTAAGATTACAGATCAACTCGAAATTCTAACTGTTTCATTTAATTGGCAAGAAAGATCGAAATTTAATTTTTTAATATTCCATATGAAACGGTGATGCCATTCATTATCATAAATATTATACGTATGACAAATGTAATAGTATTTTGCCTCATATTGAACATGTCTCTTAAATTGGAAAATTTAAGAAAGTCTTAAGATTTCGACTCTAATTTTAGCTATTGTAGAAAATTCAGAAGTTGATGAGGAAATTAGTTGATCTAACATATCTGTATAGCACGTGAATGTGCATTTAGTAAAATGTAATTCATTAACTAGAAAATTAATTATAATAAATGTCTACCAAATCTTGATTCAATAATGTCCATACAACGTAAGATTTTCGATAGTAATTATGTATTTTGTCAAAATCATCCCTTGTATCCTTATATTATTTATTGAATAATCTAATTGAATCATAAGTAAATGTAAAGAATATAAGAGTTTCGAATCTTTTGATAATTTGGTTAAGCATCACGTTATCACTTACAATTTTCATAAATAATGACTTAAGAAATATCACAATCTTTGTTGAATTAGATGATATTTAGATGAGATCAAGGAATTGTTTAATATTAAAATTTAAATAAATGTTGCTACGTAAATTTAAAAAATATTAATTGTATTGAATTATGAAATACGAAACTTCTCTTATTGATTGTTTTAATTTCATTGATTTATTAGATGCAGAATGGCAAAAGAACTAGGCTTTGGAAAGCATGCTTAAAGCACCGTAGTAACCTTATTTAAGACTTAGAGAATATGGTAGTCTTCCTTTAAGTAATAAATGTAAAATATGCTTTTATAATTTACATTATATAATTAAATTATTCAATCATATGTATATACTTTACAAACATATTTATAATAAACAAACTCTATCTTTCTTATAATATAAGTAAAAATAGCATATCCTAATAAATATTTTAATTTATCGTTGTATTTTGTACGAGCGTGGATATGCCATTTGTCGTCTTAGAATTGCAAGTACCTTCATGACAATGCTCTTCATACCTCTTATCAGAAAGAAAAGACATATTACAAATATCACATTTTAAAATGGGATAATCATTAGGATGATCGAGTGCTACATGATCTTCCAAGTTTTTCTGCTCATCGGTTCGATAACATTTGTTACATTTTCTACAAATTTCTGTGTGCAAGTGAAAACTCATATGCTTTCGCAAGTACCTTAACTTCATATTTTTTGAGCAAACTATACATTTTACTATTTCATTTACAAGAGGATCGTGCGTACCCTGAATGTGTTTCTTAAGCAAGGTTTTTTGTGTAAACGCTTTTTTGCACAAATGACAAGGATACCCTAAGCCATCGTGATAAGCTTCATGTTTTAATAAATAATCAATATGCATAAGTTTTCCACAAACCCGACATAAAGAAAAACCGTGTTCTTTGCTAAAATGTGATCTTCGCTGATGCGAGTTATCAAACTTTAATTCACACTTAAAACATTGATAGTAATTGGCTGCCTCAACATTATGAGTCTTCATATGTTTATCAAATTGTTCGCCAAGATCAAGTAACATTTTGCATTTCATACATTGTGTTTGGATGATTGGCTCAATGAATGATTTTCCTTCTGTTACTAGACAATTGTGCTCGATAAACTTTTCAACTCTATCAAAATTCGTCATACAGTAACTGCATTTTAGTAAGAGTGGATGATACCTTCTTACATGAATATTAAAGTACTTTAAATTTTTGAATTTTTTACCACATGGACAATGACTTTTCACATTGTGTTTCATTTTTAATGCGTGTTCTATTAATTCAGATTTATCCTTAAATTGCAATAAGCACGATTGACATTTGTATGAGCTCAGTTTTTCCTCTTCGTGTTTTACTTTGGCTAGTACTTGTCTGAAAATAAAAATTCTTTGTTTAAAATAAACAAGGATTATTAAAAAATGTAAATTATAATTAATGAAAATTATACAGTACTTGCAAAGATAAGTTAACGAGGGCACGACGTTGTTTCTTTTAGCTGACCTTATAATATCCGTTTCATTTTCCTGTGCAATTTTACCTTCCGTTGAATCAGATATCATAGTTTCTGAAGTATTGTGTAGTGAGCTAACAATAGCAGTTAAATCATTGTCTTCGTTTAAATTGCTACGATCCGAATTATCATCTTCTATATCAACCTCTTCATCATCCTCTGCTACTTGAATTCGCAAAATACTGTGACTTTTACTATATTTTGCTAATTCAGTAGAATCCATTTTTTGACTATTATAATCAATAGAAACCATGCCGGAATCATTTGATGAAGCATCACTGTCCTTAGAGCTTCTAGAATCTTTATAAGCTTCCTCGATTTGAGTATTTCTTGGCACAACTTCATACGAGTCATTTTTGTTCTTTTTAATTTTTATACTAATCCCAATGCCAGAATCTGTATCGTTAGCATTTTGGGAATGCGATTTGTCATTTTTTATATCAGGTCCTTTACATTTAACTTTATGTAAATATAATGTATGATAATTTCTAAATGACCTACCACATTCACAACTTGTTTGCTCAGAATTACCTGTATTATTTACATCTATATCCATACCATCTGGAAAATTCAAGTGGTCATTTTGTATTTGAGATTTGTCATTGTCTTTCTCTATGGTAATATAATTTGATAATGTATTTTGCGATTTAATAGATTCTTTTGCCATGTGAAAGGGTGAATTGAGGAAACGGCACTTGGATGGATCAAAATTTTCAGGAGTCTCGCCTCTTTTCCTGTGTAGTCTTTTATGAAAGCCAAAACTTTTTATACTTTTATAATAACCTAAACAAACGTTACATTTAAAGGGACCTTTAACGTTCGTAGTTCTTGTAGTTACATCAACAAGTTTACATCTTTTCTTCTGGATGGTCCAACGAGGTGTATTTCGTTTTCTTTTTTTGACAGCAACGGCTAAGGTTTCATTTATATCTATCTCACTAGGATCAAAGAAACTTTCAGTTTTTTTCTCTTCGTTAGGTATATCAGAAGATACCGGATTATCTATAATTTTTTCACACTGAGCAATTATTGAACGTATACAACCAACTTTATGGTAACCTTTCATATGATAAACTATATCTGTACATATTCTTTTACAAAGAATGCATTTTATTTTTTCTTTACCATTTAATTTTAAAAAATCTCCGAGTTTTAAATCACTATTTGAACAGTTTTCCGTTTTTTCAATATCTGGTATTTGTGCCGACTGGGTTATTTGTACTGGATGCATCGACGGTGAAGCAATTGGTACAATATTTTCAGATTCCATTTCTTTAATACATGTAGTTTTATTAGCATCGGAATTCACTGGTATACTCCTTGCATCTATTTTTGGTTTACTGTAAACTCTTTTTGGATGAACATAAACTCCATGGTCTTCGATCGCATGATGCCGTAAATGTACACTATCGATAAATTCTTTTCCACATGTTATACAGTAATACAATTTCTTTTTGCTTTTCACTGAAAATCTAAAATCAGGAAGAGCTTTATTGCTATTTCCTAGTGTAGGTTTATACATTATGGATGGACCAGACGACTTTGGCTGGCTTGATGATAAATTCTTTGGCAAATTAAATTGATGATAACTATTTTCATTACTTGAAATATTTTTAATCAGCTGTAAAGTTTCCCATATTTTGTCACAACTTTCCAGTTCAACCGTTACATCTTTCAACTGGTATTTACATTTGTAATATAATATTAGTTCTTCAATTTTTCTTTCACTGGGATCCTGAAAATAAATTTATAAGAAATTACAAGATGCATATTAATGCCATACAAATCCACTTTTAATATAAGTTGAAAAATGTTTGCAAACAAAATTTTCCATTTTAGCATCGACATTTATCAAATTCTACATTTTATTTTCATCATAAACATAAAAAAATATATTAATGTTCAAAACAAATTATTTTTATTATCAGAAATATTAACGTAATAAATTGATAGCCAATTAAAAAATTTTACTGCAACAGTACAGTGTACTGATCTTTACTATCGCTACAATAAATTTAATGCAAAACACAAAATCGAACAGTTTGAAACCATAACAAAAGGTTTGGTGTTGATTTGAAAACAGCAAAGAAAAGGTATAAAAAACAAAAGAAATAATAATAGAAATAAAAACAACTACAGTAACAATAATAAGAATAAGAAGAAGAAAGGATCAAATATTTCAAGCATCCGTCTTATTCGTGGTAATCCTTTTTTCTTTTTTTTTTTGTAAAACAATGTGTCATTTGTTTTGAATGATTAATTATGATAATGATGAATAACAATAATCGGAGCTACGTCTACGGCGTTTAAATAATAGTGCCAAAAAACGCACGTCGTATGTCGGTGGCGAGACGGCTCTCTGCATAACGACATCGCTGACCTGGGGGAAGACCTGAGGCAACTGCTCGTCAACCCCACTGAAGTCGTGGGACTCGTGCTCGTCCATACCGTCGGTGGCAATCATCTCCGGACCTATCTCCTGCGGCTCCTGCTTAATCACGAACTCACCGGTCTGAGCGACGGAGAAGGTCGTAGCAATCGCCAGCTGGAGGCCGCCTCCCGGCTCCTCCGCGGCGCTCCTGTCCTCCTCCATCATCGGCGTGCGCCCGAGCAACTGCGTCGCTCGCGAACCTCCCGCTCACGCAAAAATTAGCACCGTCCTCGAGACACGGACGGATGAAATCGAGAGTTCGGATCGCGAGTCTAGGGCACGATTAGCACGCAACTGACGTACCAAAAACACCAGGAAAAGACTCAGCGCGTACGCGCGCGACCGTCCGACTCTCGTGGCGAGGCGCGAACTAACAATGGCCCCGAGGCGTCCCAAACAGACATGTCACACGAGTTATAGGTACGGCCGTGCAAGCCTATGATGCCATAGCCGCAGCTGGCGATTTCCGAAGCGACACTGCCGCGGATGAGAGTCTTTCCTCTTTCTTTCTCCTTCCTTCTCACGACACACAATGAGTGTGCGCACGTGTGATTCTCCTCCGGCGAGTTCGTTCCCGATGACTACGCACTAACAAATCAACCTCTCCCGATTCCCGTCAACGGGCTACTGGCGCTCGTTCCACTTCCTCCTCTATCGCTATTGCTTTTCCTCCTCCCGTCACCTCTCCGCGCGTCCCTTCCATCTGATCTTCGGATTAAATGACTTTCTACTCGCGCCTTGGCGCTGACGTCCGTGTGCTGGGACACCTTTTACAAACCCAACTTGCACCAGTAGTCGACGAAAAGGCTAGCTCATCTGGTTCCCAGCTAAGCCGATATTTTCCTCCTCGCGTAAGGGCCATGTACGAGCCCGGATAAGCGAGAAGAATATTCAATGATTATAAGAGAGAGAACCCTCTTATGGATGTTTAACAATTATCCTAAGCCAATAGCTTACTGGTTATGTGGCCCTGGAGGGATATTTCGATGATACGTTTTAAGATCCGAAGCTTGAGCAATTGAAATATCCTTCGGGTTAGTCCAGAATGTTTACCATCTCATATGCCAGAAGAAAATTCTGCTGATTCAACGATGGCTTCGAGAATAACCGAGATGCCACGGCGGTGTGAATCGTTTATTTAAGCTAATCGTGTGAATTAATGATAATTTGATTTGAATATAGCAAATAAGTAATGGCTAATAGACCGAACGTTCTTTGTTCAACGAAGATGTGGATCGGGGTGGTTTAGCTACGTCCCTGAATGCTAGTTGAGATTAGTTAAGATTTCGGAAGGGAGTAATGGACGAGTTCATGTTTATGGATACCACAAGACTCCTACAAATGAAATAGACCACCAAAAAAAGTGAAGTATATTCTAAAATACGTATTTATGTAAAATTGTATTTGCGAATGATATGGTTTTACATTTCCACAACGCGATAACTTGTATAAAGTCGAGAAAAAATTAAAGAAATGTAAATAGCATTGCATAAGATTTGTAAGAGAGCAACTCTGCTTCCCCAACTTAATATTATTGATCTGGAAAAATACCCGTAACTGGATTTTCGCATAAAAACAAGTAGACTGTAAAGTTAACAAGGTCAAGGCAATGGAAATACACGACAATCAAAACAGCATATTGAAATAGGAATTTTTTGTGAATTTCAAATCTATTAAAATACTCGATGTACGGGAATCTTATTCATGGTTATGATCGTTGTCGGTTGATCAACACTATTTTAATGTATGCACATATTACATACTTGCATTGCGTGCACGCACACACGCACGCGCGCGCGCACACACACACACACACACACACGATCTTACGTAAACGTATATATATATATATGTGTGTGTGTCTGTGTGTGTGTGTGTGTAGGCACACACATATATAAATATATATATATATATATATATATATATATATATATATATATGTATGTACGCATATGTATGTATGCGCGTCGTATGTGTAGGTATATATTACGCTCCGCAAAGCGACGCAGTATTAGGAAAGATCGAGTCAGAAGTCGGACGAGTCCATTTTCGTGCTTGAAGGCAGCCCAAAAGCAGCCACGCGGCGAAGCCATGCGAGTAGAATTAGATAACAGTAGCTCGATTTTAAAATAATAACAATCCAGGATTAATAGGAGAGCCGTTTGCTTAAATTATTCTTGCACCTTAAATGTTTTGCCTATAAAAAGTATCGCATTCTCAGCTTAGATGCATAATTCCCCAATGATTTACATCCTCTTAACTCTAGATGAGGCATTGATCGGCAAGGAAAATGTATATAACTGAGGAATATTAGCTAAAAAGACACTGAGAAGAAGAAGAGCTGTTCAACAATCCAGCAAGTAAACGATCGATTCTTCGGGCACGGCGAGCTGCTTTCCTCACGAAGGTTGCTATTTATAGAACTAGAACGGGTGGAACATTGTAATTCTGTGTAGAATGAAAGAAATAATTTGCTTTGCGAAGAATTAGCATGGCATATGCCAACTTACTTCTTCAATAAAATACTACGCATCTTACATTACATGTACTGCATATGTAACTTGTAATAACACGAATTTCACAGAATTATGTTCTTTAATTTCACAAACCATGATCTATTAAATATCCCTTCTTATTCTATTAATATTTAAAATTTGTCAGTCTTGAATATTTATTATATCTTCCAAATGTTTCAAATTATTGTGGACCATCGTCTTCCATTATTATTTCAATCGAGCAATATGAATAATACATAATATTTTTTACATGACGTTTAAACGAACATAATACAGGGAAGTAGTTATTGTTATAAGAGGTGATCCAAAAGCGAGTTGATTTTGTTCCTTTATTGTAGAATTACAGGAGTGATTATAAGAAATTTTATTTAGAAGTTTATATATTTCATTACATTATATACTTAATAAATATTTAATATCATGTAATTTACCAAATATAAATTTTCTAGATTATCTAATATATTGTACATTCTAAAAATTTGTTAAACATAAATTTTGTCTTGTAGCCTTCACATATTGTTTTTAAAATTCGTAATTAAGTCACTTTTATAACTTTCCGTGATTTCAAATAAAAAAGACATTATCTTCTTTTTAAATTCAGATAACGAATTTGTAGCGAAAAGGAAAATATTAGCTTACTACAGTTATAATTTTACTAGTTAAAAATTTTCTTGTAATAAAATATCGGCATGAGAATAAAATAATCTAAAAATATTGCACATACATACGTAGAGACCAACATTATGTCTATCCCAAGTTTTACTCAAGGCTGTTAAATCGTGAACGAGATAAAGAGACTTGCTTTCATAAAGTAATGGTGAATAGTCGTATGATTACTTTTTTATAACATTTGCTGTTTGTTTTCGATACGTTGATATCGATAAGTGACATTGTTCATTACAGCTTAAAAAACTAATTTTCATATTTCATTTCTTTCTGTACGTTATTCGCTTTTCTTGCGTTGCTAACCTACATATGGGAGCGTATAGTCTTGTACATTTTACTGTTGTTCTTAAACACAATTGCGATTGTGCCAAATACAATTCGTATATTTAATTGTACACCTTGAATATGCAAAACTAATATCTATATTAGTGTATTCTTAAATTAACGATTCTAAATGATAAAATTCGATAAAATAATGTGCATCAAGTTACAAGCATCGTACCAATATAATGTTTATATTATAGTTAGTTGCAAATATATTTTTTCTATATATTTTTTCAAGAAGTGCCTGTCATTAAACAACCTGTAAACGACTGATTTACAAACAAATTTTCGAGCTTATGGAGATTTAAATATACATAATTATAAAAATATGTTTATAAAATTTACGGGAGATATTTTAATTATTATAGTTAAGGTCCGTACTCGTTAAGTTTATATATCTATCTACTACCGAAAAAAAATGATTAAAAATATTCGAAAAAAAATACGCTCGTGTGCGTATGCGCGCGCGCACGCGCGTGTGTGTGTGTGTACGTATGCATGCGTACATGCGATGTATCCAAATTAAAAACGTTAATATTCAGGTAGGTAGGAGGTATTAGTAAGAGTTTTATTTAGTTAAAGAAACAATGATATACTATTAAAAATTAATATGGTTTTATTTTATAAAATTTTAACTTTAGAAATCTGATAAAATAATATTTTCTTCTATTCTAGATACATATTTTCAAGTATACATATAATGACCGAAAAGTGAAGGTACTTCTTTCTATTCATTACAAATTTGTTTTAATTCGAAGTATCTATTTTCAAGTATATTATCATATTTTCAAAGAAATGTGAATAAGAAGTAAAATAAATAAGATTGCATGAATCAAATATTTATCAAATAACGTGGCAGAAAAGCGTATTCTCATATATACGGTGACGAAATTTTTCGGTTTCGAATTCTATCAAAGTGAGCTTAATTATTTCAATGATTGACAAATAACTACTTAACTTTTATAAATAAATTATAACGAGGTAATCGCAAATGTGCTTACTATCTTAATTACATACGTGAATAGCGAGAAATGAAATGATTAAATTTCTTAAGGCACAATAAAGTAAGAGCTGGGGCGTACGCTAGCTTCTTCTGATATGGTTGATCAATACTGGTTAGAGGACGTACGTACATGAAATTCGTTGTGAATATTCACTATGAAATTGTATAAAATATTAAAGCTACTGTCACTTTACTATGAAAGATTTTCTTCTCACTTTCACATTTTTAAGTCATTTACATGTCTAAGAAATTCTAATAACTGTTCTCATACTTGTTTTCATCATAATTAAACATGCTACAATACTTAAATCATTTTTTTTTTCAAATCTCTATAAAATAAATAAGCAAAATGATATTTACAATATGTACAGTATAATCTAAATATTCAAACGAAATTTTGTCCAAGGTTATGGCTTCTTATTCATTTCCTTGTGGAATGACATTGAGTCCACCATTTAGAAATACCTATACAGACGTCAAGTTTCAAGGCTTCTAAAGTTTAAAACGTTGATTTATCAATCATATCAGTTCTTGGAAGAAGATTTTAAAATATAAAAATAAGTGATATCTTATTAATTAATGCAATGCTTTTATTTCGTACATATAACTTTTCCTAAAATATTTCACAACAAAATGATTAATTTAATTTGATGTCTTTCTATTTTGAATCTTAATATTAAATGATTACTTTGTTATCCTATTATTTTAAAAATGAAATAATTACTTTGATATCATTTTCAATTTTATAACGATTATGGATAAAAAAAATTGTGAGAATTTTCTGTTAACATATTGAATTAAAAATTAGATAATATATATTTTTTAAACATAGTGGCAAATGATAATTTACATTTAATTTTATGATTTTTGCCATTAATTTTTATCCAAATGGATTTACAAAAGTATATAAAACCTCTTTTATATTACGAATGAGACTAACATTTTTATACTTGTATATGCTTTTGGTAATATCTCGTCCTCTAAAATTTCTACAATGTTTAATAAAATAACTGAATCAATTAGATTTTGCTTAAATTAATAAATATTTATCAACACCTAATTGTAAGTAAGGCCAAAGTAATACATTGTAACATTGAAGTTTGAAACTTATAAGACGAATATTTAATCTATAGAGATACTGGAGACAAAAAATTGTAAAAAAAACTTGTTTCAAAAAACAAATGTAAAAATATGAAACCAACAAATAAAATTAAATTATATTCAATGTATTTACAAAAAAATATTATTGTAAATCGAAATAATTTTTCATATATGTGGATGATATACGAAGGCCTATTATATTATATTCCATTTTATGCAAAGCTTTATATAAATAAACTAACAATAAAATACATTTTATGTTAAATAGTTATAAAAGGTTTAAATACTCCGAGGAAAAAAAAAGGTTAATTAATGCATAATATTATTTAAAATATTTACTATATGACTTAGTTCTTATAGTTCGTAAAAGTTATATAAAATTCTATTAAAATTCTAAGCATTTCATTCAATAAAAAATCATTTTAAAAAAATCTTAAAAAAATTATTTTTATATTTATTTAATAAATATGAAAGTATTATAATTTACATTACTCGTAAAATATCAAGAAATTTCATGTGCTGTTAAAATTACAATAACTGTGTAAGGTTATACCTCCTTATAAGATTTATGAATTCCAAAGTTTCTATTATCAAATTACCTTCATTTGGAAGTAATTTAAGTACAGGCCGAATGCTCGTAGTGTATCATTTAATACAAAGAATAAAAATAGCGATAATATTTTCGATTTTCCGAATTATTGACGTCCCATAGTATAAATATGAAAACTGTCTATTTATTTATTAAATGCACTTATTAATATATCTGTAAATACAACAATTATTCGACTTTTCAGATCTAAAATATTGTATACAATTAATGAAAATTAATTATTAATATATATAAAATATACTTTTTTATTTGTATAATGTTTACAAGAAGATAATAATGTATAATAACGTTAATTTAAATTTAAATTATGTTCATATGTATAAGTAATAGTGCTTTTAATGACTTAACACGGGACAATGATAGAATAAGTGGAATAAATATTTTCTGTTGTTAGAATAATATTAAAATCTTATATTATATATAAATATTCATATTTGGAATTCAAATTAGAAATTAGATTGCTTTAAAACAAGAAAGAAAAATATATATAATCACAGTTTTAAGGTATGATCTTATTCGTTTTAGGTAGACAACTTTCTGTATAACATCTTATGATATTCCATAGCTATCTAAAGAGTAGAATCGTTTTTCAATTTAATTTTAAAATAGTATAACTAGTTAACGATATTGTCTAATATTAAATATTCTATTGAAATATTATATTCAACCGAGAAAACACTTCTATTCTTCGTTACATCGCACAATATTTTGAATTCTAATATGTCAAATTTAACGAACGTAGTTACTACGTTCAATGATAAATAATCGTTGATCTAAAATTTTAATTAAATTTAATAAGTGAACTTATATTTAGTTACTGGTGAACTCGTATTCGAAACCAATGAATGCCTTTTGTATTTTATATTTGATGTAATGAAATATTAATTCAAAAACTCATATCACAGCATAGTAAATTACAAATACTACTATTTGGATCAATTGCTTAAAGTGTTTTAATTGAAATAAACTTAAAATTAATAATAGGAAAACTAATGTTTAATAAAGCATATTTTTGGTATACATTTTTAACGAATTACATTTGTATTTGGAATTATGCTTAAGTTAATGGCGTGATACAGTTACTTATTAAATTCGCAAAGAATTACAATGTATTCATACAAATTGATTTAATATTTGGTTATCGCTATATATAATGTTGATTTATTACATCAAAAAATCTATTTCTGTTTTTACAATATATTGAATAAATTAAGTTACATAAAAATAATTATAATTGTTTCAATTAAAAAAAAATAAGATTACAACGTAAATTTAGAATATAACAATGTAATTTTATACAAATTATCTCTTGTTCATTTATTTAAATATCAGAACATATTATTTACAACAAAGTATTTATTGTAAGTTATAAGCTTATGAGCATAAATATATCAGTCCACATATTAATAAAACTACTCATCATTTTACGATTAAATTAATTGATAAGTTAAATATGTTTTTATTTAATTTTTTTTCTTTTTGTTGGGGATCATGATAACAATATACTCAAATGTTACTTATTATATCAAAAATTATAATCTAATGTTATAAAGAATAATGGAAACATTTTAAATCGATTGGTTTGAGAATATATCGAAACTGTAAGAGTCTGAATTCTATGAAAAAAATTCTACCATTAATCTTACAAGTGTTATCAAAGTAAAATAAATAATAAATATTAAAAAAGTTTAATCAAGATAATATTGTTATTTGTATCTTATAATTAAAATTGACAACAAGTATTCATAGCGAAATACCAAATGGTAATCTTTTTTTATTTATCGTTTGGAATTTCTGAATATTTTGTATTAAGTACGATTAATGCTCATTTTATTATTACAGTAATTACATTTTTCAAACAGAATACAATTTCATTGATGAATCTTCTTAGGGAAACACAAAATCATGTAATAATTAACATAATGTCAGTTGTTCTAAATCCGTACTATATAGATTAACATTTATAAAATATGAATCTATTAACTGTATTAACTATATGTATATTACATGTAACACGTTATTATAGTGTTAAATTAATACTGAATATTGAAAAAGTATATTAATATTATTCTATTATTAAGCTAAAGTGATGTGGGAATAAAATAATAATGTACGGCCTGAAAATTGATAGAAACCGGTAAATAAAAATTAGAGAAATGTTTTGTAATATAGCGGAATAAAAGAATGATTTGATTCCATAAATTGTAATTATTTTTGTTAAATGATATCATGGTTGTAATTATCATTGTTCGTATGATTTCCAATTTATATATTCACCTATTTGAAAGGAACTTCTAAATGGATCAAATATTCATGAATTTCAAATTCTTTTAAACGTTCTTTAAATTGAACAATATCAAAAGTCAATATCAATATCAAAACCACGTTGTTGAATATAATTGTAACGTTTTGATGTAATGCGTTGGAACGATTCAATATAATTTTCTGAATATTTTAAAGGATCAAATAATGTTCTTGGCCATTAATACCTAGTACCTAAACCTGCACTTAAAAGTCTTTGTCAGGAATATATAGTTTAACTACATTTAAATATAGCTAACTGATATTTGAGAGCCCAGTTCTGAAAGTTTATTTTGTATTTATTTGGACATATTAAGAACTAGAATAACTGTTATAAAGTCACGAATTCAATGGGCGAAAATGAAAGACGCAATTGAAAACATGAAAATACTGAGTAATGGTCAAATTAAATTTCATCGTTCAATGGTGATTCTTAATCAGGAGCCTGAAATAACAATGCGTACATTGCTATCAACTAGTGAAGAGAAGGAAAGCATTAAAACTGATGCCCGTGTCATAGATGGCCAGTCTACGAAAGAATCAAAGCCACTTGTACAAGCTGGCGAGTGTAATCTGACAAAAGAGAAAGAGTAGGGGCGGTCCAAGAATTTCACAAGCGCAAACAAAACAACAGAATACTCTATATACCGGGCGTCAACAAGTTTTTAATAAATATAAATTGTTTATTGGTTGTTATGTCGTTAAATATATTTTATTCTCTTAAATTCACTTTAGTGTATATTTTTATCGTATGTGGTTTTAAAAGATATGTGTCGATAAAGATACTAAATCATCTAACACTATGTCTTTCAGAGTCCTGTAATGGATTTAGCGATATTCCTTCCAAGGATTTTGGTTCTCCAACGATCGGAGAAACTTCGATTCGCAAATAAAACAACGTTCTAGATAACAATGGTGCGAGCGCAATTTTGAAGGGAATAGAGAATTAGTAGTTTACTTTGAAACTTGAATTCCTATTTATACAAATAAATAACTTACAGTGTTAAAGAATAAACAAACCGTTACATTATATAGTCCATTTTTAATTTTTGCCACTATACTATAGTCATCTACATTTCCTGAACATATTTCGTATTTATATAAAATCCATATACAAAAACTGAAAACTTTAACGATATTGGTTCCAAAGATTTCTAAAACTCGTTACTGCAATAGTAAAATTGATTTGAGTATTTACACGATAATATCGTGACAATAATTATTTGAAGGCAAAAATATATTTGATGACATTCCACATGCAAGCTTTATTTTATATCTGCATATGAGTGTATGTGCATAAATAGATAAGGGAATTCAATATACATAATATTTTATTTAAGTACATAAATTTGCACAACTTATATTTAAAATGGTTATTAAACATATTGAAGCCGCTAGCATTTAGAATTTTGCTATACCTCCATTTATCATTCAAACTAAAATAATGAATATTATTTGTATAGGTAACTTATAAGGATGAGTAGAATTTGTTGATAGAAGAAAAAATTGAGTATCTCCTATCTCTATTTGGCAATTATACAATCAATTTGTGTTATAGAGCATCGATTGGACGTCAAATAAACTGATTACGTATATTCAAACAAGAGATTGGATGGAAGAGATGGATTAATGCTCGTTATGCTTTTGTTTTTTTTTTGTTTTGTTTTTGTATATACTATAAAAATTATTTTATATATTATAAATCGAATCAATCAATTACATAATGTAATAGACAAAACATTATTATAAGGCAATTCAAAGAAGTTTCATTACTGATAGTTCATCAATTCTAGTTGCGAGTCGGAAAATGAATGCTTGATTTATGTACAATTATTTACAAATACCGTGTTTAATATCAAGTCTATCATATTAAATATAAATATATAATAATTGAATTATTTTAATTTATCTGTAAATGATAACTGTGTCTCGGAGTATTTTTTTTAAATAATTTTGAAAAAAATAACAGCGCTATAACCAAGTATAACCATTAATGTAATGTTATTTTCTCTTGGTAAGATATTTTTTTTTTTTTAAATATAATTTTTATAATTATTTTTTAGACTTTATAAAAAGTTTCTTTATAAGTGTCATTAAGCTTAAGGAACGTATATTAAAAATTGAGAATGAAGAACCGTTGAGAATATTTAAGAATTAAAATATATACATTTTCTGTTAGATTAGAACAAATCAATGTAGGACTATTAAAATACTTTCAAGTACAGTCATATTAAAGAATTGTCGTTTATTCATAATAAATAATAAATATATAAAGGTAATTATAAAATTAATGTAAGTAAATAATTAAGTCATCCGTTTGTAATTTTCATTTGTAGTAATTACAATTTTCACCTTACTGTATGTAAATATATGATATTTGATTTAACTTACAGACTTAAAAAAATATTTTTAATTTAAATTTGTTAATGATTGAGGATTGTATGAAAAAATCAAAATCCGTAGTAGTGCCTGCTTTAGTAATGTTTATAAAGTTTATATTGCGTTTACAAAAATGAGATCTTTGCTGACAATATTATAAATACTAAGTCTTACGTACAACATAATATTTTTTCAAGTTAATTAATGACATATCAATGGATTTCCCGCATTTGACATATCGACAATTGTATAATACTTTTATTTTACATAATGTAGAAATTAACCAATATATATTAGTATTTCGAAAAGAATGAACTTCATTTAAACGGACAAGTCTCGAATACAAACTCCAAATATTTTTACAAACTATTGATTATAGTATTAAATTCACCTGCTAAATGGTGCTGAAGCTTCACATCAGACGTAAGTCCGATCGAGAATTTATAAATACTACAAAAGTACTTAAGTTTTCAAAATATTTATGTTTTTTTAAATTTTATTTATGGAATATACATACATTGAAGTATAGGTATTAAAATTAAAAATTTCATAATATTTCAGCGTTAAACAGTAGGTTTTGAAACTAACACCACTTTTTCAATCTATATCGATCTTTCATTGACTTATAAAATTCTCATTGCTTTAACAGTGTTTTCATAATAATAACCGACGATATATTGTATAAACATTTCCAAGAAAATTATCGGTTATCGAAGTTAGGATTTATTAGTTATCATTTAAAAAGAGTATTTTTATCTTTAAATAATTATTTTGTAATGAGCCAGAATTTTAAATATAATTTTCGTGTAAAGAATATTTTACTTACATTATTGAAATAAAAGCTTGTTCTGTTTGATATAAATAGAAAATGTATTCTTATATTACGTGTCTGTATTAAGTATTGCGTACGATTGTTTTAATACTGAAAAATGATTTTATTAAAATAATATTGAATATTAACAATTTTCGTACCAGTACTAGTGATATAACTACCGAATATAATTTTTAGTTATGTTATTAGAACAATTTTTTTCGGAAAATATTTTACGTCGATTACATTTAAAGCAGTTGATAATTAATTTCAGGTTACATTTTCTGTTTTATCTAACCTATATGTAGAAGTTATTTAAAAAGTTATAAACATAAAAAGGAATATAAAATACACGACATATAAAGTGTTAAAACACATATAAACTTTAATTATTTATAACTATATATTTTTCATATAAACAAAGTGACTTGAATAACTTACAAAGTTTTTAATATCTTAATATATATTTTAGTATTCAAAATGGCATTAATTTCTAATGAATTAGTATAGTATTTTATTTTTAATTGAGCTTCAAATATCTATTATATATAATGATATATCAAACTCCTATTAAGTTAATGACATTAGTTGTGTACGATTAATGGCACGCATATAATTTTTAAAACAAACAATACTCGGTAATGAACTATGTGCAGCAATGATTTAAAATCCGACTTATTTCAGTATATTCAGCGGTCAGCCTTTAAATGGTTCAATAATATAAAGTCGTATATGTAGAAGTTAAATATTTTTCATGAAAAAGGCTAGATTTTTAAAAAGTTCTATACTGTTATATTATATTATTATTCATTTTGGGAACTTGAAATTAGAAAATGATAATAAATAAATATTTGGAATTATATTACATTACATTTACTTTTTACAAAATACGCTTATATTGTTTATACAAAATATTTAAATTTCTATCAGACATAATTTATAATTAAAATAAGGTTTTATAACATATTGACTAAAATAGTTAGTATTTTTATGCTACCTGAGCGCCACCTTGCAGACTAACGAGGAAACTCTCGAACAACAGGAATGCACACACGTTACTCGCTATATAAATACTTTTTATTACTGAGATGGAAGTACACAAAAGCATAAATTCAAACATTTCATATTACTCCAAAGAAATTCTGGAAAATTAATCACGAGATTTTATATTAAGATTTGTGAGAACACGCACTGAAACACTAATTTTTCTAGCAAAGTGAATTAATGAATCTTTATTTTAATTGTAATTTTTCTACTTCGTAATATAATTGAATAATGACTTTGATAATAAATTGAATATATTATTTTATATACATTTCATACTTTATAATATTCTGCGATTAGTTTGTTCAACAGAATAACAGGAGTTTGACATTATTAATTATAAATGTTGTAAATAGCACTATCGTTAATGCTAACTAATTTTTGCGTTATGTAACAAATGTTTGTATGTCGTTATAGCAATAGGTATATGATAAAGATAGCTTATTGCATTAATAGCGATGAAAAAAAAAGTAATACTGAGTAGATATATGAATTTTGAGTTAGAAATACTTTAAATTAAATTACATATATTTGAGTTCCATATTTTGAAGTACAATGATTATAATCTTTCACTTAAATTTTAAAAGAAAAAAAAAAAGAACTTCTAATACTAGTGCATTATGTCAAATAATCAAAATTTCTGATCTTGGCTCTTAATAAAATGGATCAGAATATTAATATTTAGATAATATACAATTTTTTAATTATTATATTATATCAGTCTAAATTAAATCATAATATTGTTTTTCATTAAACTTTATAAGATCATCATTTTTATTAACTTTTTCTCACTGTCTTATTGTGTAAAATATCAAGCAATTGTATATTTCAGAAATTAAAACAAATTAAAAGTATATCAACACATTTACATATTTCATTTACATCAATATTTTCGCCCAAAGTATAGTCATTAAGGATTGTAACATTATTGTAATTATTAAAATTGTAGAATGTTTACACGTTTTAAAAATAATATCCAGCCATCGAAGATTCAAAGAACAAGATAAGAAAGTAAGGTTGAGTTTGTAGTGAAGCAGCATTTTTAATAATTTTATTTATATTTCGTCAATTTCTCAACATTTAACCAAATATGTAATAATTTTATTGCAAGTTATATTTTTAATGGAAATATTCCTACCAAGTTCTTTTAGAATTACAAATCTTGGACGTCTCGGTAACGTCTCGTGCGAATATTGTGGATATCTCTGCTTTTGGTATCTAGCATCTAAGAAAATATTGCTAAGATTACGTGGATTAGATATCAATATTTAATATATAATATGGTGAATGAATAAATTTAATTATTATTTTAAGTTAAATAGCACAGTTCTTGAACTATTCTATGATATTCCTCTGGAAAGAAATACCAAACGTTTCAAATTGCCTTCTACGCTGCATAAACTTGTAGATAATTTTTCAAGTTATAAAAAAGACTTGAAATAAACGTGTCTAGAAGGCAGTGCAGAACAATCTAGGCCACTTTGCTTAATTTGAGAAACGGTTTTGATGAAATTCATTACGTAAATAAATTTATGATCGTATTATCCAAAATCAATAGTTGATTTCCGTGCGAAGGAAAAATATATTAGTTATTTCAATTTGAGCACAGGTATTGTTAGATATAAAAGTCTTTGTCTGCACAATCAAAACAATTTTTATTTACTACTAATTAATATTACTTTTTAAAAATTTTAATTTATTTTCGGATTCCAGATAGCTGTTACAAAATTGTTAAAATTTCTGTACATGTTTTTTTCGTATGCATATTATGTATATTTTACATTGAATAATAATGTTTTTAATTTTAGGGAGCTATGATTTATTTTGGTAAAATTTCACTTTATTCTAAAGAATAAAAATATCGTACTTTTGGGAAAATTCTTATATAATATCTATTTTTTAATATTAACAAGTAATATTGTAATATTCATAAATTACAGACTTTAATAAAATTAATTAAAATTATATTAATCCTATATGAAAAATCATTCAAATGAAAGGGTTAAAAAGGTTATACACAGAATACAAATAGGGTGCGGCAATATTTCTTATCAGTCTTACGAGTGTACGTAAAAATGTGAAGTATACTAACCATCTAAAAACATTAGCTCACGAGCCTAGCTTAGATACTATTAATAGAATAAACAATATTGTTTTAAGATTTACAATTTATACTTTTCATATTTTATTAACACATATACATATGAATGTATATATATATATATATATGTGTGTATATGCATATGTTTGTGTGCGCGCGCGTGTCTGATATCTACACATAAGTAATTGAAAAATTAAATATTTTTATAAACATTTTTTAAATGATTAAAGATAATTTAATTATGTTAATTTTGAATATAAAAGAAAATTTCCGTCTATTTATAATATTTACGACATTTTATAATAATATAATTATAGTATACACATTAAATATCTAAAGCAACTTTAAACATAAACAAATATATGTGAAAGATTAATTTAATCATATAAATAAATCGTATATCATTAGAACAATATGACATTTAAATATCAGTAGCAAAATCTTATTGAAATTTGTAGAGTTCGATTTAATTTAAAATTCATATATATTACCTTGTGTAGATATTTGAATTATAAATATAATATTCTTCATTTTTTACACAAAACTTCAAAAAGTTATCGACATTCTGAATTATTTGGTTGGATTTACATCGATATTACACATTCTATAAATTTATTGAATATATATTTTTAAAACTTACTTTAACTATTCTTATGATTTATTTTATAAATCGCTAACAAACTTATAACACGAAATAAAATTCTTACAATATAATATTTGATAAAATTGTATTAAAAATACATATCATTTTTATCAAATTATATGAATAATATATATATACATATATATATATATATATAATTATAATTACTTTGCTTTGCTTTTTCATGCAAATACGTATAACTTTTACAATTATTTAATAAGTTTTTAAATGTTATTAATTTAATTATGGTAATGCACAGCCAGTTTTAATAAAAATTAGAAATGAAGTACAAAATTGTTAGTAAAGACATTTAAATTATCAAGGCTTTAAATTGATGCTATCACGTTTTGTGACGGTACCATAAAACAATATGTTGATAGCTGTTGATATATGTGAAATCTAGACTTTTAAATCTTAAGAAGTAAACGAATTACTTTTACAATAAAAAATATAAATTTATAAAAAAAAAATGTAAAATATATCTTTAGTTATGTCAAAGCGAGCATAAAGTTAAATTAAATTCATAAATAATTATCAACAATATTTTTCAATATAGTAAATAAAAAAATGACATTAGTTTTAGAAATGTTTCGAGTATTAAAAATCTATTAAGTAATACAATAATTATAAAAAAAATTTGTTAAATATATATATTTACAAAGATAAAAGAAAACTATATTATAATTTTACTTGAAAAATATATCATATAGAGTTAAAATAATGAGATTAATATATAAATAATAAGATGAATACATTTATTTCCTTTGGTCAATGTAAATCTAAAAAATAAGTTATATTTTTATATAAATTATTCTTATATTCTTATAAACATAAAATTCTTTTCGTAGTTGCCACATTTGTTAAATTATATTAAAATTGTTTGGTTACTAGTCTCATTATTGAAATTTGTGACATATGAACAAATGTAATTATTATTCGATTAATTAGATGTGTTAATAAAATATATTGAAAACTTATAATTTTTCGAACATTATTTTTGTTATTAAGTGATATATAAAAATTGGAATTATTAAGTTTTATTATATACTAATATTAGTATTACAAATTATTAATTATTGAATCATTTCAGTATATGATTGAAAAATTAAAATTTTTTTAATGTTATAAAGTTATAATTAAAGATACTTTTCTTGTTTTTATTTAAGTATACATATCTCATTTTACAAGTTTTTAAATATTTTAATATTTTATTACATATTCTGTCAATTTTTAGGTAAAATAATTATTAAATTTCGATTTTATTTTGAAGTGACTATAGTGGTATAACTTATATCTATAGCCCAATAGTAAATTTCAAAATCATCTGCATTAATTAAACAATAATACAAATTACCCAAATTAATTTTTTAATATTTGTTCATTTAAATAATATAATATATTCAAATAGAATATTTTATATGAAATTATTAAAATAACAATACTTCATTAAACATTTAAAATAATAGGATTAAGGAATAGGCATTTGATTTCGTTACTGAATTTGTTATTTGATTTATTCATTTACTCGATTATTGTATAGTTTGTTCCAACTTTATTTAGAAATATATGTAATAAAGAAAATATTCACTGAATTTTTAATAAATACATAAAATGAATGATATTTCAGGTTTAAGATAGTTACATTATGATTTTGATCACAAAGATTTGTATTTTATTCTTAGATCTTTACAATAAAATTCATTTTATAATTTGTAGACTTCATGACGTAGAAAGTGAGATGGATTACTGTAATAAAAATATATTTTTGCTAATTCATATTTGTAATAGGTTAACAAAATTTTGAAAATAATATATGACGATACATAATAATCATTACTGCATGCATTATTGTTAATTTTAAAAATGATGAAAATAATGAGATTGATATAACTAATATTGATATAATTAATTCTATTACAATGACAATTATATTAATAAAATAGATGAAATTATCATTAAGCAAGCACAAATAAAGCAATTTCCAACACCAATTTATATAGTATTTAATTTAAGCAATAAAGATCATATATAATCTTAACAAAAAAAAAAAAAAAAAAAAAAAATTAAAAAAACTAAATAAAATTCATCCTCCAGTTAGAATATTTTTAGAAATGATTTTAGTAAACTATTGAAAGATTCCATAAAATTTATAGCTGAACCACTAATGTAGACATGCTGACGATGAAATATACATGTACAAATATGTGACCATCCATTGTTGAAAGTTGAAGAATAAATGATGATATTAT